>NW_026729606.1:0-25000 GCF_030272615.1 Cryptomeria japonica | reverse complement strand
AGAAAGAGAAAACACATATTGGAACACCACTTTTACTAAAATGTTATATTTCATATATAGTCCGCCCTCTTGAGGCCTTCCAAAACTCCGCCCTTGGTGAAGTCATTCAAAAGTCCGCCCTCATGAGAAGTGAAGAAAGTCCGCCATGTTGGAGAGGTGCCTAAAGTCCGCCCTCGGAGATACCTTTCAAAGTCCGCCTTGGTGATGAGGCCATGAAGAGGGAGCACAAAACTCCGTCCTCCTTGGTGTCCTTCCAAAACTCCGCCATTTGGAGGGAGTATAAAACTCCGCCATGCTTAAGGAAGGGGTATCAAAGGCCGCCCAAGGAGAACACCTTCCAAACTCCGCCATTGGTTGAGGTCACTCTAAAGTCCGCCATGCTTGGTGGAAAGGTTTCAAACTCTGCCCTATGCCTTGAGAAGGTAGTCAAAAGTCTGCCCATGATGGTGTGCAAGCCCCTCAAAGCCTCTCTAAACTCCGCCCATGGAGAGAGCCTTCAAAAGTCTGCCCCCTTGGTGATGTCTTTAAACTCCACCTAGCCAAGGTATGAAGATAGCCATGTCATCTAAAACTCTGCCCTATGATGGAGAGTCCCCAAAGTCTGCCTTGGTTGAGGTCACCCAAAAGTCCGCCATATTGAGAGGTGCCTAGAGTCCGCCATGTTGGAGAGGTGTCTAAAGTTTGCCTTGAAGCCTAAGCTAAAAAGTTTGCCTTCATGTGCAAAAGGTATCAAGTTGAACAAGGTCCGCCCTATGACATGATGGTTGAGTGGTATGCAAGCCTCTCTAAAGTCCGCCTAAGGTGATGAAGGAAGAAGCATATCTATGAAACTCCGCCTTGAAGGTGTTAAGGGTAGCAAGAGGTAAGTCTAAGGCAAGCAAAGTCCACCTTTGAAGACATACAAGATGGTTTCAAATGAGTGAAGTCCACCCAAGACAAAAGATGATGCCTATGTTGAAGAAGTCCTCAAAAGGTGAACTCAAAAGTCCGCCCTCCTAACATCACGGTCAACTAAAAGTCCGCCCTATGTTGGGATATAGTTCCAATACTTGTGCTAACACTCCAAATAAGTCCGCCATGTGATTATGGAGTCAAGCAAAGTCAACAGCAAGTTCGAAAATAAGTTTAAAATGCAAGTGATGTCATCAAATCCATGAAAGAATTCGAATTGCTAACTGAATTAGAAAGTTTTTGGAATGGAAATCATAAGGAATCTTGCAGACTTGAGAAACAATTCGAACTTAAAATCCAAAATAGAAAGTTTTCAAAGAGGATATATTGGAAGATTGACAAAGAATTCAAACTTGTAGCCAATATAGAAAGTTTTTAAGGATGTAATCTTGAGGATTCAGTTTGAAACAGAACTCAGAATCAATTTACAAACTTGCACTTTGTAAACCAAGAAGAAGATTTTCGAACTTGAAGGGATGACAAGCCAACTAAAGTCTAAAATAGAAACTTCCTCCATGAATATTCAGGACTGAAGCTGATTTAGAAACATGAATTGGAAGGATATTTGTGAAAACCAACTCTAATACAAATAAGACATTCCTCCTTTCAATATTACACAACAGAAGTTCGAACTTTCTAAGCAAATTAAGAGCAAATTTCATAGTTATCTTGCAGGTTGGAGAATGTACATGTGAAAACCCCATTCTCATGGCTAAGTATGAAAATGAAATAAAATCTCCAAACACTTAGCCATTCGCAGTCTCCATTTTCTTTAATCCAAGATAGATTTTTTAACTTATTTTCCTTTGGTTTTACAGGTTGCAGTATGGGGAATGTTTCACAAAGAAAATTCCAATTTCCTCAATTATGACGAAGGCATGGAGAAATTCTTCTCCAAATTTCAGGGTATCAAGAAGGGGGGCATGATCACATCAAATGTCTGAAGAACTTGATCCCATCATTTCATATTTGCAAGGGGTTATCTAGAGCTTTTACCCTCCTCCCGCGCAACATAATTTGGCAATTGAAGGCAGGATCGTCATATTAAACACAAATGAAGTTTCAAGCCAAATTTAGAATTGAAGACAAGACCATGAGCAAGGTTCGTCCAAGCACAGAGAGGGCCAAAATTTGGCTAAGTATGAGAAATACTCCAGGAAGGGATTTCTTCTCCAAATTCGAGGAACTTGAAAGAATCTCAAGACATCAAGAAAGAAAAGTTCTCAGACTTGGTGAAAATATGGAAAAGTTAAATAAATTTCCAACTTCTTGAAGGATTTCATCTCCTGAAGAAATTAAAAAAGACAAGCTCCCAAGCAGAATCAAATGGTGACAAGAAATAATCAAATTTTCATACTTAGACAATTTCTTGACACAAATTGGAGAATTCAAGGAAGACATCCAACATGTTGAGGTGGCGCCTCGTCATCTTCCAACCAATCAGATTGTTTCAAGTCAGCATGTCTAGGTTCGATGAACCTGACTTATCCAGAAGCTTCTAGGAGGGCACACTTCACAATGCAACAACCTTCTATTTTCATTGATGGTTCATATTTAGCAAGGACAAGTGTCCCAAATGTAATTTTCTCATTGGTCGGGGGTAGTTCGTTTTGGGGAACCCTAATTAGGGTTTGTAGCTTTCAATCTGGGCCCTTGATCATTGTTTGATCTCGACCGTTCATTTATTTTTGAAAAACTATATAAGGCTACCTCCTCTCATTTGGAGAGTGTGAGGTTTTTTACATATTGTTGCATTAAGGTCATTTTCGAATAATATATTGCATGTGCACTTTCTCTTAAGGCTTTGTAATCTCTATTGTTTGAATGATTAGCATGGTTTCAATTTCCTCAACACATTAGTTAAAGTTAATTTAGATTTGCTTTCATGTTGTTAAAATTGAATGAAGGATTTGATAAGTGTTAATTGACGGTGTATCTCCGCTCATACTTTTGGTGAATGGATGATTTCCATCTCACTGTGCGAAGTTAGTCTGAGCCTATCCTCTGTGCATGCCAATATTTCAATCATAAGCACAACCCATTGAAGATTGCACCCACTTTGTGTAGTTGTCCTCAGTGTGGCGAAGCAAAGTGTGGTTTCCCAAGAGCACCCAATTGATACCGTCTCTGGAGTTCGTAGAATTAGATAAGCCTTCTCAAACCCTATCTCTTTTCTCCTTTTTGAAAGTCTAAATCCCAAAAAATCTTTAAAAAAAAGAGTTTAAAATTGCTAAATCCGTCTAAGTCCAACAGTTCAAAGACATTTGTTAACGTAAGTCCCCCTTGAGATTTTCAGCATACACTACCCAAGAAGCTATTTCACTAAAGTTGCTTGTTCGCACATATAGACCTTGGAATCAGTAGTGATTTTTCAGGAGAGGATAGAATGCCTTCGGGTATCCTATTCTAATGTTTGGTAGATGATAAAACAGACACCAACAGTTCCTTACTGGTAACCTTGAAGCCAGGAGGTTGAGTCGTATAAACTTCTTTTTGCAACTTGCCATTGAAAAATGCACTTTAAATGTCCATTTGGTGACATTGCCATCCAAACCAAGCTGCAATGGCGAGAATAAGATGAATTTTACTCATCTTGGCAGTAGGAGCAAAAGTCTCCTCATAGTCAATTCCCTCCCGATGTGTAAAACCCCGAGCAAACATTCTGGCCTTGTACTTATCCAAAGTACCATCTGCATGATACTTGACTTTGTAAACCCATTTACAGCTGATAGGTTTCTTCCCAGGAGGCAGATCAAAAAGAACCCAAGTGTTACTCTTCAAAAGACTATGGTATTCTGTCTCCATTGCCTTTTCCCACTTAGGAATGCCTTTAGCCTCAGAATATGTGTGGGGCTCATGGATGTTGTGGATGTTGGCCATAAGTGCAAAGTTGACTGTATTCTGCTGCTTTATCTTGCAGCGAACTGATCTATCCTCAAGAAGCTCATCATCACGAAGATCTCCTATTGTTTTGGCCCACCATTTAGGCCTTAGGGTAGAAGTACCAACATCTGGCATTGGAGAAACAACATCCATTGGAGTTTCTGGAACAAAGTCATATGGATGTGAATCCTGAGGAAAATCAAGTGGTGCTATATCATGACTGATAGATTGATGTAAGACAAGGTGGGAGTATTGTTGTTAAAACCCTAGTTACCCTAGCTAACTAGGTCACTGTGTGAAAATTGCTATAACTTCTTCCTCACAACGAATTAGAAACTCAAATCACCAGCAAATGGAAGGTAATTCAATGCTCTATCCATACATATGATTGTCCAATCAATTAGAATCCATACAACACCATTCACATGTAGAAAACAAAGTAATTGTAGAAAAATGAGCTTCCAATTAGTTGCCACTGATTTCAAATCAGATTTCAGAAATTCAAAATTTCAAAACTCACACCGTATCATCTGTTTCCAACCGTTGGCTATACAATTTATACCAAATTCTGCTCTTTCCCATAGTCACAACAGACCTTTTGGCTGCATGATTGTTCAACTCCCAAATTTTGAAAAATCAAATGTAGACATTGACATCGGAATAACAATCCCGAAATGACAAATCAATTCTGGACACTGACATCGGAATAACAATCCCGAACCGAGGTCTTGATCACCCATCAGAATAATTAATATAGGCGAAGTACCATTTTATGCAATTCCAATAAACTTACCCCGATGTCCCTATTTCGGTATAGCTATACTGAACAAGGCATTTGGATGTCTATCGGCATATCCATCAACAGTCGACTAAACAGTATTTTCCAATCTCGATAGAGTAAACTATCCCGATGACAACTTTGACAACTTTTTACAACAGTGACGCTTTATCGGGTTAACTATCCTGATGACAACATTGATAACTGTTTTACAAACTTGCAAATTATGACTCAAAATTTGACATACCCACCTAAAAAACATGAAATGAGATTACAAATGGTCTCAATAGACCTTATTGAATCAAAATGACATGACCCCTAACTCCTAAGATTCAAACACCTAATTGACATGATAACTAGACTCTAGGTGCTCTTGCACCATACACCCGTAGAGGAAACATTTCATGCTCCTGATGAAATGAGATCTGCAACTGAGGCCCCATGTTGTGCTATATCCTCCTTTGACATCCATGTGGCATCTTCATTTGGTAGTCCTAGCCACTTGACTAGGTGCTCTTTATATACTTTCCTCCTTGTCCGCTTCACTTCTCTTGAGTCCAAAATGGCTTCAAGTTGCATAGGCTGAGCAGGTGGAAGGTCCTTGACCCATTCCATATTAGCATCTTCAGCTCCTTCTCCTTGACCTACAAGATCGGATTCCTTATAGGGATACAAATCTGCTACATTGAATATAGGTGAGATAGCAACCCCCGGTGGGAGTTCAATCTCATAGGCATTGTTGCCATACTTGTGAACCACTTTACATGGCCCTATCTTCTTCATCATCAACTTTGTATACTTGCCCTTTGGCAATCTCTCCTTCCTCAAATGTGCCAACACTAGATCACCCACCTTGAATTGTTCATCTCTCTTCTTCAAGTCTGCCTTCCTCTTA
The DNA here is from genome assembly GCF_030272615.1 of Cryptomeria japonica. Classification (NCBI taxonomy): domain Eukaryota; kingdom Viridiplantae; phylum Streptophyta; class Pinopsida; order Cupressales; family Cupressaceae; genus Cryptomeria; species Cryptomeria japonica. The sequence continues at coordinate 19,493 of NW_026729606.1, read as the reverse complement.
TACTTGTCCACATTCTTCTCAAGTGTCTCCTTGATCTGCATACTCTGCTTGTGATAGGATTAGATCCCATGACTGATTGTGCTCCTTAGTTAGACATCTCAGTAGGTTGCCCAATGACCTATTGACAACCTCAGTTTGCCCATCCGTTTGAGGATGGTAGGCAGAACTAAAAGTCAGATTGATTCCTAGTTTTCTTCACAGTGTTCTCCAAAAATGTCCAATGAACTTTGAATCTCTGTTAGACACGATGGCTAGTGGCAATCCATGGATCCTTACAATCTCCTTAAAGAATAAGTTTGCAATGTGGGAGGCATCATTGGTTGTTTTGCATGCAATGAAACGAGCCATCTTGCTAAACTTGTCTACAACTACATACACACTGTCATATCCCCTTGTGGTCCTTGGTAGTCCCAAAACAAAATCCATACTGATGGCTTCCCATGGTCTGTTAGGTATGGGCAGAGGTTGGTACAAATTTTCATTAGAACTTGACCCCTTTGCTCTCTGACATATACCACAGCCTTCCACAAACCTCTTCACATCTAGGTGCCTCTTAGGCCAATAGTAAAACCTTTTGACCTGATCCAATGTCTTATCACATCCAAAATGTCCTCCTAGACTGCCACTATGCTTCTCTCTGATTAGGTTCTCTCTCATGGAACACTTTGGGACACATAACTGAGCTCCCTTGAACAAAAGACCACCTTGCAATACATAATCTGCATACTCGCTGTGAAAAGACCCCTGTGATTGCTCACAAACAACAAACGCTTCATGAAAGTCTGCATCATTCTGATACATACCTCTTAAGGAATCAATTCCCACGCTTTGAAGATGCACCTCTTTTATCATCATTGTCCTCCTGCTCAAAGCATTAGCTACCTTGTTAACCTGCCCTTTCTTGTGCTTTACGGTGAAGGTATAGGACTGCAATTGCTCCACCCACTTCATGTGTCGATGACTCAACTTCTCTTGACTGTTTAGGAAACTCAAAGCATGGTTATCTGTATATACCACAAACTCCTGAGGCAGTAGGTAGTGCCTCCATTTTTTTAGTGTTTGCACCATGGCATATAGCTTCAAATCATAGGATGAATACTTCTTTTTGGCTTCATTCAATTTCTCACTAAAGAAAACTATTGGCTTCCCTTATTGACTCAACACTGCCCCTATGGCATAGCCATTGGCATCACACTCTATTGTACATACCTTATTAAAATTAGGTAAAGTGAGGATAGGTTGATGTGCTACCCTTGTCTTGAGGTACTCAAAACTCTGATCAGCCTCCATAGTCCATTGGAATCTACTCCTCTTCTCTCCCTTGATGGTGTCTACCACGGGTGCCACAATATGACTGAAATTCTTGATGAACTTGTGGTAGAAGCTTGCTAAACCATGGAAACTTCTGACTTCCCCAACTGATTTAGGTGTTTGCCAACTGAGTATGGCCTCTACTTTTTTGTGGATCCATCTTCAAAGTTCCTTGTGAAATCACAAACCCCAAATATACCAACTCTTCCTTCATCCATTCACACTTCTTGAGATTGATCATCAATTTTTGTTCATCCAACCTTCTTAACACCTTGTCCAAGTGTCTCAAATGGTCTTCCTTTGTCTTGCTGAACACGAATATATCATCTAAATATACCACTACAAACTTTTTTATGAACTCTCTTAGGACCTCATTCATGAGTCTCATGAATGTGCTAGGGGCATTAGATAGCCCAAAAGGCATGACAAGCCATTCATAAAGGCCTTTATTAGTTTTGAAAGCTGTCTTCCACTCATCCCCCTCTTTGATCCTTATTTGGTGATAGCCACTGTTTAAATCAATTTTAGAAAAGTACCTTGCTTTGGCCATACTATCCATAAGATCTTCCATCCGGGGTATGGGAAATCTATATCTAATGGTTATCTTGTTGATAGCCCTTGAATTTGTACAAAGCCTCCAATCTCCATCTTTTTTGGGTGCCAAAATAGTTGGCACATCACATGGTCTCAAACTCTTCCTCACCAAAGCCCTTATCAAGCAATTCTTGGACCTTTTTCTTGATCTCCTCATTTTGTTGAGGTGTCATCTTGTATGTTGCCTTGTTTGGTAGACTTGCACGAGGAATGAAATCAATATGATGACTCACATCACGGATGGGAGGCAAGGAATTAGGCAACTCCTTCACTACTATACCCTCATACTTTTCAAGTAGGGTCTGCACCTCCTTAGGGACTTCCTTGCTGTCATTATCTGCTGCTTCTGAGATTGGTTTCTCCACAATGGCATATCCACACTCCTCTTCTAGGTTTTTCATGAACTCCTCCTTCACCACCATTACACTAGGTCCTTCATGGACTGCACTCTCATCCTCCTTCAATGGGGTAAGGGTATATGATACTCCCCCTTTCTTGATGACATAGACATTCTTCTGCCCATCATGTTGGGCCTCCCTGTCATACTACCAAGGCCTGCCAAGTAGGATGTGGCACACATCCATGGGAATGATATCACACAAAATTTTATCCTCATAAGCACCAATTTTAAACTCTACCCAAGACTGCTCATTGAGAAGTACTTGCTGATCCTTATTTAGCCAAGACACCTTATATGGTGTGGGGTGATGGATCCTCTTTAGTTTTAACTTCTCTACCATCTCTACGGAAACAATATTATCAGTGCAACTGGAATCAATTACCACCTTACATACCTTTCCTTGTGCCTTAAATGTGGTTCTAAACAAAGATTTTCTTTGTGGTGTTTCCTTGATGGTTGGGACTTTGATCAATGTCCTCCTCACAAGCAAAGCTTCTACAGTCTCAGGTGTTGCCTGCAATGAAGGTGAATCCACACTTTCGGCCTCTTCCTCATGAACAATTTGTGTCCTCCTTTCTCCTCCATATGAGCTTGTGCTCGCTTTGTTTGGACATCTCCAAGCAGGGTGACCAACTTGGCCACATTGAAAACACTTCCTTGGGAATGTGTTTGATCCCCTTCCTTGGTTTCCAAATCTGCCTTGTGTTAGATCTCCTACCCCTGAATCCACCTCTTTGCTCATTTGTTTGTTCTCGCTGACCACTAGTCTCCCCTTGGTGCTTTTGGAATTGTGTTCTACCTCCTCCAAAGTTTCCTCTTCCTCTATGTAGTTGGTATAGAACACATTGTTATGTTTGATAATATTTGTTATCCACCGCAGTATTAATTATTTTTATTAAGTGAGTTGTCACTCTCGGGTAGTTAGGTGTCGGTTGGTTGACGGTTGTGTACCTCTTGGCAACCGTCAGGTTTTTTGAAATATATTGTGTACCACAAGGAAGGTAGTACGGTATAGGCGGATCTATTGTAATCCTTGGCCGATCAGCTCTGGTCTTCTTTGTAATAATTGCATGTGCGAATAAAGATATATTTTATTGCCGTGTTGTTGTGACCATTTCACACATCGCCCCATTAGAATGGGGACCCCCTCTTTTTGCTCGGTTTTGCCTGTTCTTCTCTTTGCTTTTAGGGTTTTGAGTAAGTGAGTGAGTCGCCTGGACTAGGGTTAAGCCTTAGGGTTTCCATTTGATATTTTCAAGCCAAAGTCCAGCCAATTTTTGAAGATTATTAAACCTCCTCTCGAGGGTTGCAATTTTGAAATAAGATGAGTCTATCAGGAAGTCAGGTATGTCTGTCTAGGTCCAGTTGGAATTTTGAAAGTGAGTCCAAATTTTACCTAAGTGTTAATGATAGAATTGAGCAATTGTGTCCAGGTGAATTTTGACCAAATTTTGGAAGGTTTGATAATTGACCCCTGGCCTTGGAGATGACCTAATTGTGCCTTGTGAAGTGACTGAAAGCCTAAATTTTGGATACTTTGGCCTATAGAGGTAAGGTCACTCCTGTCCCTCACCTAGGGACCAGGGCGAAATTGATATTTTATGCATCTTGGTTATTGACTTGTTTTATTTGTTTTGTTTAGGGTCGCCAGGAGATACAATCGAACATGAATTGAAGATTTTGAAGACTCAAAATGACAAGTTTTTTAAGGTTTAAGGCCAAATCGCTCCTGTCCCTCACCCAGGGACCAGGGCGAAATGGTTTACTTAGGGCATTTTGGGCCTTTGTTGATCGAACTGGAGCATCAAGGACGCAATAGGAGATGAAATCAACATGATGGAGCACCCAGACTTAGTCGTTTGCAATGAAAAGATGAACATTTGACCTTAAAGACAAAAATCGCTCCTGTCCCTCACTGAAGGACCGGAGCTTGTTTCTCAAAGTTGCACTGTCCTTGCAGGACCAAGACAATTTTTTGATCGGAAGAGATCAAGGAGGGCATGTTTTGTCCATTGAATATAATTTGAGTAATTGGCAAGCAAGGAAATATGCTAAGATGACAAAATCGCTCCTGTCCCTCACTGAAGGACCGGAGCTCGAATTCCAAGTTTGCCTTGTCCTTGCAAGATTTCAATGATTTCGCGATTTGAGAAGGCCAAGGAAAGTACGTTTTGCTCGTTGAATATAATTTGAATGGACCACAAAGGAGAAAATCTACCCAAGACACAAGTTCGCTCCTGTCCCTCTCCCAGGGACCAGGGCGATTTTCAAATGAAGCTCCTGTCCCTCACTCAGGGACCAGAGCGATTTTTACAAAGGACAAGTTTTGGACAAAAGAAAAGCGAGTTTTAAGTTTGAGATAAAGGAAGGAAGGCTTGATCGCCCCATTGAAGATAATTTTGAAAGTTGGCGAAACACAAGTGGGCTTATAAATACAAAATCGCTCCTGTCCTTCAGTCAAGGACCAGGGCGAAATCTAGGTTATCCAGCCTCCCCGTCCGAATTTGAATGGGTCCAAGTCAAGACACGAAGTCAAAATGATGTTTGGAATGCTTTAAGGGAAAACAAAGTTTCAAAGACCGCAAGGCTGGAAGAGTAATGGCCAAGGTGCTCCTGTCCCTCACCAAGGGACCAGAGCGAAATAGTCAAGTATGCCTAAATTTTAAATGCTTCTTTCGTTTCAAACATTCAAGATGGAGTAAGAAACAATGTTTTACGCCTTGAAGATCATTAGATATTGATATAATTAAGGATTTGTGCCATAAATGCAAAATCGCTCCTGTCCTTCACTGGAGGACCAGGGCGATTTCTATAGAATCAACCATTCCCTTCAAAAGCTACGTCAAGGCAAGGTTACACAAGGTCAAAAATGTCTTTCGAAGGATGAAGAACAAGGAGTTAACGTCAAAAGTTGATAAGTTTAAGCTTAAATGCAAAATTCGCTACTGTCCTTTAGTCAAGGACCAGGGCGAATATCCTTAGAAGAACTCATTTGGTATTGAGGAAAAGAGTTTGGTATGCATAAAGCAAACGAGGAAGATCATCAATTGCCCTCACAACTCGATTTGGCAATTTGGAAAATGAAGACCAAAAGCAAGAAGTAAAATCGCTCCTGTCCCTCACCAAGGGACCAGGGCGAAAATCTCCAGAATATCAAGTTTGCTTTACAAAGGACGAGTTAAACATGCGTAGAACAAACAAGGATGATCATTCCTTACCTCGCAAGTTGATTTGACGATTTAAAAGACAAGGGCCAAGGAAGAAAAGCAAAAATCGCCCCTGTCCCTCACCAAGGGACCAGGGCGAAAATGGTTTAAAAGGCATTCATTCCAAAAATGGAATAGGTTAAACTCAAAATGCCAAGCGAGAACCCCATTTTGGACGTAAAGGATGAAGTTTCAAACGTAAAAAATGAAAGATGGAGGACCAAAATGCATGGGCACTCTTGTCCCTCTCCCAGGGACCAGAGCGATATTGATGGATGTCCCTTATTCCTCCCATGCTTAGGTGCCAATATTTTTGAATTACATTATAATGCCAAATTCGCTAAAGACTTGAAATATTTAATTAAATTGGCATTTAAAAATAGCGCATAAGCCATTTAATAATTAATTTAGCCTTTTAAAAAATCAAAATTATTAATTACAAAGGCATTTAAATTAATTAATTATTAAATTAATGAAAAAGGGAGAGCGCTTGGGGTTTTATTTTCGTATTTTTATAAAAGTCAGCCTCCTTTTTATTTTAATTTTGTTTATTTTTGGCCTTATTTCCAAAAGTCGGCCTATGGGAGAGTGTAATGATGAGCGCCTATATAATGGAGGTATGTTGAGCATGTTTAAACCATCATTCAATCATTGTTCATGTGCGATTTGGAGAGGCGAACAAGGAGCGAAATCTCATCCAAGGAGAAGAGCGAAATTTCAATCCAAGAGGGAGTGCGAACTTTGTTAGACGTTAGAAGTGGAGCGAATTTTCCCTCAAGGCGCGTTGAAAACCCCAAGGGTGGTGAAGTTGATGAAGGAGGCGCATTTGCTAGAAGAAGCTCACATTGAAGACTTCAATCCACATTTTTGCCTAGCGAACTTCCTTAATTTTGGATCTTCTTTTTTGGAGTTAGTTCTCAAGGAAAGGTATGGCAAGATCTCCCTTGTCCAAATTTTGAATTTTGAATCGTCCTAGCCTCAATTTTGAATTTTGAATCCTGAATTCCAAATTGCATCATTATATATAGGAAATGATAATTCAAAGATTTATCATGAAGTTTCCTAAATTTAAACTTTAATCCAGTCTATATTTCTACATTGCAAAATCCATTACTCGTTATGAAATGTTGTGAAGGTGTCAGGATGGTGACCCCGAAGACAGGAGCATCCACCAGTCATCCAGCCCTCATGAAGGAAGATCAAAAGAATGAAGAATTGGAGACCAAGATCATTTCGAAGTGGAACAACATTGGAGATACCAATTTGGGAAACTTCAGTGTGAAGAAGTTTCGAGAGGTCCCTTACATTGGCAAGCCATCACCTGTCGCAAGGAGAATAATTGAAAGTGGCATTATCAAGGCAGTCGGCTTCCCTCCGGTAGTCCAATGCCATGAGTTGATGATCGAGTGTGCTCACCATTACGACGCACAGTCCAGATCAATCGTGTCCAAAGAAGGAAACACTTTGGCTTACCTTTCAGAGGAGGCTATAAGTGAGGCTTTCCATCTTCCGGAGCACAGAGATATGATTTACAAGAGCTTAGAAGGAGCCAGGTCCATGTACGAAGATGATCCAGACACTTGCTTGAGCATCATCAACAAGAATTGGTTACTCAAGAGTCGTCCTCGCCTGAGCAAGATTCCAAACACACCACATAGGATCGACTTCCAGGAGGAGTATAGAGATTTGATAACACTACTCAACCGAGTTACAGGAGCTCCTCAAGCCTTCTATTTTGAGAAGTGGATGTTCTACTTCATCCACGTGATAGTTCAAGGAAAAGGAACAATTCATTGGGCTAGAATGATTAGCCATTGTTTGGATGTGCAGTTAAGAAGACTGAAGGCTACCAAGTCCTTCCACATGAGTTCATACATTATATATGCCTTGATCAGGAGTTTTGAATATGCAGGACTACCGCACAGAGGAGTGATCGGAAGAGGGCCCGTGGAAGTCAGAGTTTGTGATTCCTATGTTCATTTGCATCATCCACCAGGAAGTAACTACAAGTTAGTCAATGATACCTTCATGATGAACATCACCAGGACATTGCAAGGTGGGATTCACAATCGGCTATCTCAAGATGCACAAGAGCTTGTAAAGAGGTATGGTGCTTGGTTCATCCAATTCCAGAAGTTTACATATATCAGAGTTCACGGATGTCCTTCACCTCCCTACATGTTGCCGAGATATCCGACAGATAGAATAGTGTTACTTGAGGTGACCAGACAGTTGGCAGCTTATGCAAAGGCATTCAGACACAGGCATGGAAATGGAGTTCCTGTGCCAATCATACTAGGAAATTCAGTTGAGGTATGTCCTAATGCTCTAGCCATGGATGACACAGAACGGGAGTTGGCCTTATATTCATTTTCATTCTTCCCTTTGAGAGAGAGTTTTGATCCTTATGGGTATATAGAGGAGACAGTTGGTAGAAAGTACAAGCATGAGTTTCAGGTAGAGGACTTTTTGATGAATCTCTCAGATGATTTTGAAGTAAAAAGAAAGATGCATTCCAGATTGCCTTTAGACTTCATCAGGAAATGCAAAATTTACAGAGTGGCCGACCAAGCTCAGGACAGTGGCAGACATCTCCAATCATCCTATGACCGAGAAAACAAAGCAGTGAGGATAGATTGGAACGAACCTAAGATTTTGGATCTAGATGCTTTGATGGCTCCAGTTTTGTCTTGTACTCGCAGATGGGTTGATGTGCAACATCAAAAGTTGAGAGAGCAGGGCATATCTATGACTTTTACTTTGGAGGAAAGGCCAGGAGAAGGAGGGGCGAGTGTGAGTGAAGGTAATCCTCATCCCAGAAGCACAAGCGAAGGCAATCTTCGAAGCGCAAGTGAAGGCAATCCCCATCCTAGAGGCTCAAAGAGAAAAGAGGGACCTGAGAAGAGGGAATCTTCCAAGAAGAAGCAAGAGGCCAATCGAGAACGTTCATCTGGCACATCTTCTCGACGAGAGAAGAGGACACTTGAAATGGAAGAATCTATGGAATCAATGGTACAGAACGATAAACATGAAGAAGGACAAGCACCTCAACGTTCATCAAGTCAATCTCTCCAAGTCAATGAGTTACATGAAGACAAGAATGATGACAAAGTGACATCTCCTCTCAGAGAAGAAGAAACATTGCCTAAGGAGATACAAGTTAGAGAAACAAGATCTGCCATTCCAGATTGGTTAAAGGAGAGACTGACAAGGGTGATTGTGATTGAGGATGAAGATAATGTGATTGATTTAGAAAGCCTTGTTGGAAATTCTCATGAAGTGACAAAAAAGAGGAAGGCCACCAAGATGTCCAAGATGATCAGAGATGAGACAGGATCCAGGAAGTTGCAGATAGTACACCAACGGTGGACAAATATGAAGGTGAGATCCTCGCAGAAGAATATGATGTAGAAACATTTGAGCTTGGTCCACTCACTACTGAGCAAACATTAGATGAGGCAATTGATTCATTTGAGGCACTAAAAGGCAAGCTTAGAGAAGAAATGGAAAAGAATAGAAAACTTGAGAGAGAGGTCGGTGCATGGAGAGGCTACTTTAGCCATCTCAATCAGCCTTTGGGATGTCAGGATCCAGCAGTATCTCCCATGCAGGCACTTCCCATTGAATCAGTTGGTGAGGCAGAGAGAGTCAAGAGTTTGGTCCAGCTTATGAGCTCTTGGATTGACAAATCCCATACAGTTGCTATTGAATTTGCAACAAGAATGATGCAGACCATTCACAGAGCTATCCAGGTTCTTGAGATCATCCACAACCTAATGATAACTGTAGTTGCTTTCGCTCATACTAAGGATGTTATCATTCCTGTCCTGCAAGTAATAAGACAAACACCAAGAAAGATCCTAGCACAAGAGAAGATAATGGATGGAGGACCTCATAGTTTACTCCAATGGTCAACTTTACTCCAAATGAAGGAAGTTCTTTTCGAAGACATCAGTACCAAGTGCAATCAGGTTGAGGAGGTTATCCATCCGATCCAGGACAAGGTATTTGAAGTATTATGTACTATTCTTGGAAGGAGGATCGAAGTTGAGACAGATGTGGATTTGCAAGAATTAGAAGAAAGAGTCAAGGTCATCTTTTGCAAAGATAAGAATGTTATTACAGATGAGCAACGGGATCAAATGTTTGCTACCATGCTCCTGATTGAGAAAATCAAAGAACTTGAACCTGGATGGGACACTGCTCTTCTCAAGGCTTTCGATTAGGTCATTCACTTAGAGGAACGAATGAGGAATCTTCCCGAGATTCCAATTGCTGAGATCAAAGGAATCGTGTCTAGATTCACTGCATATGCTAAGAAAGAGCATTGGAAAGGGAATAAGGTTCTAGAAGAGAGGTTATTATAGATGATGTGGCACCTTAATTATCATTGGTCTATGTCTCCTAGATTTTTGTGCCAAATTTAATATTTGGCTATGCATTTAATATTGTTCAATAAAAAGGGGACTATTTGTAATAAACCCTAATTAGGGTTTAGGTGTCATAATCTTGGCCATTGATCTTCTTTTGATCTGGACCGTTCATTGTAATTGAGGATGCTATATATACCCTCACTCCTTTTCATTTTGATATTAGAGAGGATTAGATGAGAGCAATAAGAAATAGTTAGAGTTTAGAGCTTTTGGAAAAAGCAAGTTATTTTGTAGCAAGATTGAGCATTGAAGAAGGAATTTCAAGCAATTGTTGTTTATTTTTGGCTTTGAGATCAATAAAATATTGAAGTTATGGTGTTTTGTTGCAATTCTCGTGGCTATCTTCATGGTTGTTTGTTTTCTTGAATCACTCTCAATCGAAGTAGTATTTAAGTTTGAAGGACTAAGTGTTGGGCTTGATCTTTGGTGAGATTCACGTTCCAAACCACTAGCTTCTTACTGATTGTGGGAACGCCTTGTGTGGTCAACTGGAGAAGACTTGAATTACTTAAATCTTCAATAGTCATTGAACTTTGGATATGTGCCTTTGTGGTAGTGTCCATGATCTTTGATGAATTGAAAGATCATTTGTTACCTTAGAAGATCGCATCAATTTCAGTTGAGTTGTTATTTCATGGCAATATTGAAATTGGTCGAATCCCGCCAAGTCTAAGCCTACATTAAATCATTCTTAGGTTTAGATTAGAATTTATCTCTTGCAAACCTCCCCCTTTTGATTTTTTTTTTTGAGAACTTGTTAGTTTAGGAAATCTTGTTCCTATAATCCGGATACGTAAGGCCCCCTTGATGAAACAGCAATCACAACGACCACTGGTGCTTATCCACACGTAGAGACCCTACATAAAAGAACATTGGAGTCACCTTGATTGATCCTTTTTTGCGACATCTTCAGCAATCAAGGACTTTATTCAAGAGAGGATAAGGTACCCTTGGGTATTTTATTCTGTGTATCATTGTGTACAAAATAGACGTCAACACGTGTCTGGTATGCATTGTCATGTACATTATTATTTCTTGTATTTAATTTACCAGTTGTAGCGGTAAACATTTTGGTGTCGTTGCCTTAAAAGAAATCAGGTCAGCATTGAGTGATTAATGTCCGTAGATCCCATTAAAGGTGAGAAGAGGCCACAGGGTGGTCAAGACCAAGCAATTAGATGATCCGCTGACCCTCGACCGAAGGGAGCACAAAGACGAGTCGGAGCCTAGAAGTACTCGAAGTGTTGGGACGTTGGAGTTGGATGTGTAGAGGATGCACTCGTGTCTGAGAGTTCAAGGAAAGCACCAGAATGTAGCGGTCGGAATAGTTCACCCAGGTTTAACGCACTTGGAAGTACTTGGAGCATTGGGGACGCTGAAGGTGGATGTGTAGAGGACGCCTGCATGGCCGAGAGTGCAGGGAAAGCATTGAAACGTAGCGGTCGAAACAGTCCACACAAGTACGACACATAAGGCGAATACACATGTACCTTTCAAGTATAACCATTGACTGGTACACAGACCTCGATGCCCAACACAAGACGAGATGGAGTGATCTGAAGAGGGCATTCCAGGAGGAACAAGAGGAATTCAAACTCCCAAGGGATGATAATGGGATCGTGGCCGAAATCTAATAATACTAAGCAAGGGAAAAATTAGAGTGTACGCGCTTACAACCGTAGGCTCAAAGAAATGTTAAACAAGATGGAGAACCAACCAGTTGACGGGTTGAAGAAGAGGTGGTTCACGGAGGGATTGATACCCTCACTGCGCAAGAAGTTGAAAGTAGTGCCTCCGTCCTCGTATGCCAATGCTTACAATTGGGCGATGGACATTAAGAGTGAAAACAAAACCTCCTCCCGAGAGAAGAGGAAGACTGACGATGATGAGAGCATCGAAGGTAGTAGTGACGAAGAATCCAAAACTGTACGAGCCCTTCGACGAGATATGTTGAGAATGATGAAAGAATTGAAGGCTGAGAAAGGAACCAACAAAGAAGGTAATGAACTACAAAGGGAGCGACACACGAAAGGTAATTGTCCTAGAAATATGTTTTGTGAAATTAACCGAGTGCTGGGGCATTCAATCAAGGAGTGGCTGTACAATTTGACGATGAGAAGTACACAAGTACTCTTCACACAGGGAGAGTCCAGCGCATCAAAATCACAGAATGTATTGCCAAGTGGTTATGGAAATCAACGAGGGCGAAACCAAATACAGTACGACTCCAGAGGACGTCCTATCATACAATGTCGAGAATGTAGAGAATCGAGACACTTTGCTAGAGATTACCAGAACAAGAAAGACAATGTACAATTATTGTGCAAATAGTGTGGACTAGGTGACCATGTGGACACTTACTGCCCAAAACAGAAAGGGGTGAATATGTCAAGGAGCCAAACGAGGAGGTATTGGCAATTACAAGATTGCAAAGCAAAAAGGTTGTGTACCTTGATCCTTGTACGGAGAAAGAAAGGCTTTGGGAGGCAAAGGCTGATGTTGAATGGGCGATGGCAGAGGAATGACGAGCCTCACATGATGTTGTCATTACTGCACTTTGATCAGGGTTTGAAAAAACCATAATCAAATAGATGTTGCAAGCTACTGTACCCGTACGGGTATCTGATCTTCTGCAAACAATGCCACAATTGAGGATGGCTCTTACAAATGTGATTGGTGACAACAACTTCGACCAAGAACAGTGTCAGATGGCAACAAAACCATCTGGCACGGCCCCCACAAACCCCATGTTGCTCATGGTGAGTATCGGTTGGAAGTCGGCTGTGGTGGAAATGGAGATAATGGGACAAAAATTGACGAACACAATCATGGACGACGACTTCAAGGTGAACGTACTACCATAGGAGACATGGAGGGGCTTGGGAAAACCAACCCTTTGGCCACCAACATTCCACCTTGTGGGTGTAGATTGACATGACATCAAGCCCCTTGGAACGCTAATAGCACAAAAGGTTGTGGTTGGCACTCAACATTTCCTTCTTGACCTCGTGGTCATCCCATTGGAGAGAAAAGCTTACGATACTCTCCTCGGAAGGGGTTGGTTGATTATGGCCAAGGAAAATCACAACTGGAAGAGAAACACTCTCCATCGAGAACAAAGGCCGCAAATATGTGATTGACTTGAGGAACCAAGTGGTGAGTGAAGAACTGGCATCCTTGGACTCAGAGTGTGAGGGTGGAGAGTTTGGTCTAGACAAAGGGAGGAAAGGCACAAAACCTAATGAAGAAGGGGTGCTTGAACTAGAAGATTGTTTTGAAGATGAGACGAGCTCTTTGAATGGATTATTTCACTGCCAAATGGAGGATTATGAAGTCTTCCAATCCGACTATAACATGCTACAAATTGGCCGAACCGAGGAAGTGCAAAGTTCGTACACAAGCCAAGTCCGAACATTATGTCCAGGAACAAGCTCGAGGGAATTGTATGGGGTTAGGCTGTATAAGAAGGAGAAGAGAAGTTGGAGGCCAAAAACTGTAGGTGGTTGTAGGAATGAGGAAGGGACCAAAGGAATCTGTACGGAAAGAGACATGAGGACATGAGGAGACCAAAATCTGTATATGTGGGGGATATTCTGTACGCTAGCAACCAAGACAAGAACCAACCCATCATCGTACAAACGAAATACTCCGTACACCAGCAACACAGATGTCATCACACCAAACTGCTAGGGGGATATTTCGTATGGAAGTAGTAGTCGCCAAGAAGCCATCGTATAGACACCAAACTGCCAAGGGGAAATCTCGTATGGAAACATCAGTTCCCAAGACGCTACCATAGAATTTCTATATAGTCATCACTCATACAAGTTGGCCGAAGGAAAAATCCCGTACGAACAGGTTCGAAGGGATTCACTAGCTGAAGGAAAAATTTCGTACGAAGATAATCGAAAGGATTGGCTAGCCAAAGAAAAAATTTCTTCGCGGGTTGCCTGCCAAATTGCTTGGCGGATTGCTTGGCGAGTTTCTTGGCAGATTGCTTGATGGAAACTGATTGGTACAGTTGAAGGGATTGGTTGGCCGAAATCAATTGCACTATCGAAGGGATTGCCTCACAAAAAGAGAAAATTTGTACCATAAAAGGGAGTGCCTGGTGAAAAGGGGAATATCGTAGGAATCCATACGGAAAGAGCAGGGCATTAGCAAAGCGACATTGTCGTACGAATCCGTACGATGGAAGCCCATCGCAGGTGAGGTAAAGTTGTCGTACAAGTCCGTATAGGAGGAGAAAGACACAACATCACGACTGAAGATGAGACGATCTGTCTCCACATCAATCAACCTGTAGGCCTTGTGGTTGTCGCCGTAACCATTAAACATAAGTATTTGGCTCTTTGAATCCAGCTTAGCATGTTTGGCGTCTGGAATCCATACATGAGCTGTAGAACCGAAGACTTTCAAATGGCCCACTTTAGGCTTGCATCCTGACCAGGCTTTTTTAGGAGTCATCTTCTTGACTGCATGTGTAGGTGACTGATTCAGGAGATAGACTGCATTGTAAACTGCTTCAGTCCAGTATATCTTAGGAACATTGCGATGCTCTATCATAGAACGAGCCATTTCAGTATAACAACAAATTTTACCAACTTAAACTTTTTCAACTTCAATTACATGTAAATAACTTATCTTATAAACATATTCATTGCTGATCAACATTCACATGTAATCTAACTCTTATAAACACAAATAAAACACAAGATATATACGTGGAAACCCTTACGGGAGAAAACCACGGTAAATCAATGCCTTTAAATACTTCTTTTACAATATTTATAGGCACCAACCTACTAGAGGTGCCAACCCCTAACTCTATTTGTGAGCACCAACCCACTGGAAGCACCAACTCCCAAATCTGCTTTTGTGAGCATCAACCCGCTAGAAGCACCAACTCCCAAATCTGAATTTTGTGAGCACCAACCCACTGGAAGCACCAACTCCCACTTCTGAATTTTGTGAGCACCAACCCACTGGAAGCACCAACTCCCACTTCAGAATTCTGTGACCACCAACCCACCTCACATAAATCTGATTTTCCACCTTAACAATGTTGCTATCTCAACTGATGATGGATACTTAATTTCTTTCTTCAAACTGCTATGATGAACATTACTAACCACACTTTCCTCATAAATCTGTGATACAAATCAGTTTACAAACCCTTCACAAATCTGTCCGTAGTCTGCTCAGACAGTGATCATTCTTATGAAGATTGCTTTTCATGGATTTTATGCATACAACCTGCTCTCGAATCTGTCTTCAAGTCTGCTACAGGTCTGATCGTAAATCAAACAGACAAAAATCTGTTCTTACACACCACATATGGTCTTCATTATATATATCTGCATTTATTCATTAAACATAGGCTGCATTTATTCCTCATTGTGAATCTGAATCATACTTCATATTTCTTTCCTTTCTCTCATAAATAATTCATTATTTACTTTTCTGTATAGATCTAAAAGTGCAGATATGATATCTCTTTTATTCTATTCTTACACCAAATAACTCATATACACTTCTTTCTGTCTGATTAATTCCAGAATTATATACCCCAGACACTCCTCATTCATTTCTTAGCTCAACACTCTCATTCTCTCACAATCTAAAAATAATTTCAGAATTATTATTCTCCACACATCATAGTCTGAAAATAAATTTAGACTTATTAACTCTACGTACTCTTCTTCTTATTCATATAACTTGTAGTTTTCTTTTCAGAATAATAACCGCAACACACAACACACTATTTTCATTGGATTATTTGCTGATAGATGTATGCTTTCCCTCTGATAATTCCTTTTGTGGCTTTTAAATCTGATTTAATCACTGATTCAGATAAATTGGTAATCAAACTAATTGCTGTGTAGTTTCCAATCATGATCACTGCCATTTCAGGTAGCTGCTGTCATAGTTCTTTATTCTTTGTCCTCTATTATATGTCATTGCTGCATATGATCACTGCATACCCACATCTTCTATATGGAGTTCATCTTCAATTCTAATCCTTCAATGATTTCATGTAGACGTCTTCCTTATATAAATCGCAGCTATCCAATTCATATAAATCATCACCTTTCACATGACCAATTTGTCTTCTTGCATCTTTGACATCAATGACAATATTTCCATCAGTACTCCTAGCACAACCAGAGGGTGCTCCTGAGAATCGCTAGAATCAGCAAGTCTATACAAACCATGATCCTCAAGTCCCATAGCGATTGTAGTACGAGTCTCCCTATCAACAATGTTGCAGATGAATGAACTGAAGACAACATCTAATTGAGGAGAATGCCTCATGATTTGACTAATGGAGAGGAGATTATATCAAGAAAAAATAAATTTCTACCTCTTGAGTGAATCTGGATAGTGCCCTTACCAACAACTGTGTACTCTTCTCTCCGAACATTACTGAATCCAAGAATGGTTCAAATTTGGTGAACCAATCCCGACGATGAGTAAAGTATCGTGAAGCTCCTGAATCAATAAATTGGGTATAAGAGTGGACTGGATCTGTTGTTCTCTTGGCCATAAAAGCATAGAAAGCAAATTCTTTCTGCTCAGAGTGTTCGACGACATTTGCTTTTTGTTGAGACCCTCCATGCTTCTTTTGTTCAGAAGTCAATTGAATTCGACACTCGGCCTTCATCTGACCAAACTTATGACAATAACTGCATTGAACGTTTTTCTTCTTGCCGTCCTAAGAAGAACCAAAACTTTTTGGTTGAGAAGGTTGAGCCTTCCCTTTGTTCTTAGCAGAATATTTGGCAGAGAACGCTTGCTCGGTGGAGGTGGAACTGGTACTGCTTCCAAACTGCCGGCGCCACCGATCTTGCTGTAAAAGCTTGTTACAAAGATCGGAAAACTTCAAATCGACGTCAATGGAAGTGAAATTAGTGTTTTAATGAAATGCTCATAAGATTTGGGCAAACTCTTCAGTGTGATGTCGACCATGTCCTCTTCCTCCATCGTCGACCAATCGCCTCAAGTTGATCACGAATGTCCTTGATCTTGGTGAAGTGATCCTGCAGAGGTGTCCTTTCGTCCATCATAATCGAAAAGAGCATGTTCTTCAGAAAGAATGCTCTGCTCTTGTCAGAGGTTTCATAGAGACTCTTCAAATGATCCCATATCTCCTTCGCTGTTTTGTTGGACGGTACCTGAGGTAGCTGCTCGTTTGGGACAGAGAGTTTGATGAGCATGATTGCTTCGTGGTTGCGCTCATTCCATTTGTCCTGATCTTTTCCAGCAATAGTTGGACATTGAGACGTGCCCAAACAACTGCATCAAGACATCGATACTAAAAAATGGTCAGCATATGCTGCTTCCTAGTGTTGTAGTTGCGACCGTTGAATTTCTGGTTGCTTTTGAGCATTATAGTTGTCAGAGATGCCATCATGTACCCCGAGGTCGAACTGGTGAAGGCATGAATTCGAATGCACGAAAACTAGCAGATGAAAACAAAGGGTTTTTTGAAACCTTAGCACGGTTTTCGATGCAATTTTTTTGGGAAGACCCAGAAAAGTTTGATGAAAACCTAGTTGAGGTTTCGAAAAACCCACCAAGAATCTCCGATCGAAAAAAAATTCGCCTTGAAACAAAGGGTCAAAACCCTAGGCGAAGTTGCAGAAGCCGTAGGCACAAAAAAAGAACCAAGAAAAATCGGACGACCCAGAAGAGCTCTCAAAAAACCCACAAGGAATCTGTAATTAGAATAATTTTTTGACTGAAGGGTCAAATACACGGACTCAAAAACCAAGGCATGGAAAACGATGCACCCAGAAAAATCTGAAGGCAACCCAATTTAGATATGAAAAATATAAAAAAACCCAGGTGACAGATTTATGATGTTTTTATAAAAAAACCCTAGCTGTAGAAAAAACCTTTTTTTGCGCAATAAAAGAACCCAAAAAAAAAATACGGCCTGTACAGGATACCCAAAAAATTAGATGCGAAAATTGCGAAAAAAAAAACAGGCGCGAAAAACACAAACCCTTCGCATAGAAAATCCTATCAAAAAATCGCAGGTTTTGAAGAGCCGATGCTGGTAAAAACCTTCGTTTTTTCCTCAGAAAAAAAAACCACGAATTTGCAAAGAAGGGTTTTGTTTTTTCATGAGAAAGACTCACGAAAATCAGAGAACAAAAACCCTTGAATTTTCCTTAGAAAAAAAATTCGTGATTTTTAGAGCAGAAAAAAATGATCTTCAAAAGCTTTAAAAATTCCTTTCGAAATTTTAGAAGACCAAATTTTTAGTCGCCAAGGTCTGATACCATGTTCAGCAAAATGAACTGGTAAAAACTTCATTCATTTATTTGAGGAAAAGTTACATTTATATAAATTACAAAAACACTATAGTTATTAAATAAGCTACCTACTTCTAAGTACCTGGTACTGTAAACATAATAAATACAATATTGACCATTAAGAATATAAGGAATTAGTATTCTAACAAAGTTATAATCTTCATATCAAGAACTTTCATGTGAGCAAAACCTCCCGACTCCCTTATTCCAAAATCCTCACTTTGTGCACAATTCCACCAAAAGTATTCACATTGAAGACTTCAAGATTTACGACCAAATATGAAAGGTCAACTATTTAATTTGGCGTCATAAAAGATATTTCTTCACTAGTATTATTTGACTACTCCAATATAAATCAACAAACACATGCATGAGAATTCAAAGAAATAAGAATGTTGAATGCACGTAGTCTCCTTATATAGAGAAGACAACTGAAGATAAAGAGAAACATTCTAAATTATTTAACTGACGTAGAAAAATAGAAACTACCTAATAAACTAAATATTCCTAAAAGACATAAAATGACCATTATACGATAAATAATCTAATATTATTCTAATAGAAACAAGCAACAAATACATCCTTGTTAATCTTATGTCTCTTGGGCAGCAACTTTGCACAACACTTTTCGAGAGTGTTAATCTTATGTCTCTTCGGTAGCAACTTTGCACAACACTTTTCGAGAGTGTGTAAATGAAACTTCTAAACAGAAATTGGGTCACATTCTAAGTGCCATTTAACATGTGCAAGTAAAAACACTTCAACACAAGGCAAATCACACGCAACCAAGGAACAGATCACAACTATAAAACCACACTGCTAATACCCAAACAAACAACTGGAGACAACACTATAGGAAATTCTAATGTGAAACAACAGAATGTCGATGAAGTTAGGAGAAATTTTGAAGTTGAATTGCTGGTGTCGTTGAAGACATTTTTGTTGCTAACAAAGATAACTGACAATTGCTTTTGAAAATGATAGATAGCTGCTGTTGAAGACAAAGATAATTATTGTTGAAGATGTCTCAATATATTCTACAATTCTAGGTGTTTTGGACTAATACAGATGCAAAAGCATATGGATTTCAAAGAATTGATGTTGTTCAATTAATCAAGGAGACAAAGCTCCTTTAAATAGAGTTACAAAGACGATCTTTCTAAAAGAAACAATCGTTAACTATAAGCGAAATTAGAAACAACTTAAATAACCATCAATAACACAAAGA
>NW_026729605.1:32500-52116 GCF_030272615.1 Cryptomeria japonica | reverse complement strand
CCGTTATGAGCTTGTCGCAGTGTGTACTTAGCAAACCGCGACCCACGTGCGAATCCACCCCGGCCACCCACCCCCGTCGAGGTGCACACCCTCCCTCGCGAAGTGCGCCCCGTTCGCCAAGTGTGAGCCCTGCCCGGGTGCGCGCACCTTGCTAGGGCGTCGGGTGTGCACCCGGCCCGGCCTACGTGCGTGCACCTGGAGGGGGCGTCGTGTGCGTGCAGTGTCCCGTCTGCAACGCGGTGCCCACACACCACCTCGGGCGCAACGACCTGCGCTCACATGTGGGGCCGAGTGCACCTTGGTGCATGTTCGGGGCGCCTCGGGTGCACGCTCGATCTTGCCCCGGTGCACCAAGGCGCTCGGTTTGCCCCGGGGTGCGCACTTGGTGCAAGGTGGGCACCCAAAATAGGGATCAAGCACCAAAACACAAGTTTCGGGATGCAAAATGGGACCCAAGGACCACAAATGCGTTCCAAGACCCATGATGGGTCCACGAGAACAAAAATGTGTTCCGAGACTTAATAAACAAATATTGGGTTTTAGGAGAAGAAACATGCTCTGATGCCCAAAACGAGAATCGACCCCGAAAAGGCCACAGGCCAAAAGTGGGATGCGAGACAAAAAAAAATGGGACCCGAGGACCAAAATTGGGTTCCCAGGTCGAAGACAGGGCAACCGGACAAGAAACGACCTCTAAGGCTCGAAATGAGTCCCGACGACTAAAACTTGACAAGAAGCACCCATCAGGCACCCAACTCGACACCCATGGGATGCCGACCCACCCGGGCTTCCACCTAGCACACCTTGGCACCCACCCACCCTCGCACCCAACCTCGCACCCAACTTAGCACCTTTGAACCCACATTGGCACTCACCCTGACCCTGGCACCTTGGAACCCACATTGGCACTCACCTTGACCCTGGCACCCACCTTTGCACTCACCTTGGGACCCACCCTGGCTCCCACCTCGGCACCCACCCAGACACCCACCTTGGTTCCTTGGCACCCACCTTGGATCCTTGGCACCCACCCCGACACCCACCTTGGCACGCAACTTGGCTACTTGCCACCCACCTTGGCTCCTTGACGCCCACCCCGACAACCACCCCGTGACCTACCCTGGCTAGGGTTGGTGCACACCCACCCTGGTGCCCACCTTGGCACCCACCCTATGACCCACCTTGGCACGCACCTTAGTACCCACCCCGTTACCCACCCTAGGACCCACCCCGTGACCCACCTTGGCCAGGGTGGGTGCCTTGGTGCGCACAACTTGCCTGGGCTGCACACCAGGGCGGGCTCAAGATGGCACCCGCGTTCCGTTTTTTTCACTATCTTTCAAAACGGAAATTTTAAAATCTCATTTTTTTCTTTTTTTTGCCTTTTCTGGAAATTAGTGAAGGCAGCGCATCAAAGGTGCGCAATGCTGGTGCGAACCCGGGAGCGCTCCGATGTGTGCTCCAAGGTGCGGCGTGCACGAAGTTCGAGCCCGGTTTGCCCCGGGTGCGCACCTCGCGTGCACCTTCGCCGGGGTGAGCACCTTGGCTGGGTTGCGCGCCCTGGTGCGTACCAAGGAGCGCTCTGAAGTGTGCTCCAAGGTGCGGCGTGCACGAAGTCGGAGCCCGGTTTGCCCCGGGTGTGCACCTCGGGTGCGCACCTCGCGTGCACCTTCGCTGCGGTGGGCACCTTGGCTGGGTTGCGCGCCTTGGTGGGCACCATGCAGTGCACGAAGTCGGAGCCCGGTTTGCCCCGGGCGCGCACCTCCGCCAGGGTGGGCACCTTGGTGCGCACAACTTGCCTGGGCTGCGCACCAGGAAGGGCTCAAGATGGCACCCGCGTTCCGTTTTTTTCACTATCTTTCAGAACGGAAATTTTAAAATATCGTTTTTTTTTGCCTTTTCTGGAAATTAGTGAAGGCAGCGCATCAAAGGTGCGCAACGCTGGTGCGAACCTGGGAGCGCTCCGATGTGTGCTCCAAGGTGCGGCGTGCACGAAGTCGGAGCCCGGTTTGCCCCGGGTGCGCCCTGGTGGGCACCATGGTGCGCACCAAGGAGCGCTCCGAAGTGTGCTCCAAGGTGCGGCCTGCACGAAGTCGGAGCCCGGTTTGCCCCGGGTGTGCACCTCGGGTGGGCACCTTGGTGCGCATGCCTTGCCTGGGCTGCGCACCAGGGCGGGCTCAAGATGGCACCCGCGTTCCTTTTTTTTCACTATCTTTCAAAACGGAAATTTTAAAATCTCATTTTTTTTTGCCTTTTTCTGGAAATTAGTGAAGGCAGCGCATCAAAGGTGCGCACCTCGCTGCCCACCACGGTGCGCAACGCCGGTGGGCACCCGGGAGTGCTTCGAAGTGTGCTCCAAGGTGCTGCGTGCACGTTGTCGGAGCCCGGTTTGCCCCGGGTGCGCACCTCGCGTGCACCTTCGTCGGGGTGGGCACCTTGGCTTGGTTTGCCCCGGCTGCGCTCCGAAGCGGGGTTATTGGAGCGCCGCCTCTTTTTTTGTCGGAGCGTTTGGTGGGGTTTCTCGCATTGGCTCTTCCGAGGCCCGGTTGCCACCCTGGCGCGCACGAAGTCGGAAGTAGGGTTAATTGCCCGGGTGCGCACCTTTGCCAGGGTGGCACCTTACCTGGGCTGCGCACCAGGGCGGGCTCAAGATGGCACGCGCGTTCCGTTTTTTTCACTATCTTTCAAAACGGAAATTTTAAAATCTCCTTTTTTTTTTGCCTTTTCTGGAAATTAGTGAAGGCAGCGCATCAAAGGTGCGCACCTCGCTGCCCACCTTGGTGTGCTCTGAGGTGCGCACCCGGGAGCGCTACGAAGTGTGCTCCAAGGTGCGGCGTGCACGTTGTCGGAGCCCGGTTTGCCCCGGGTGCGCACCTCGCCTGCACCTTGGCCGGGGTGGGCACCTTGGCTGGGTTTGCCCAGGGTGCGCTCCGAAGCGGGGTTACTGGAGCGCCCCCTCTTTTTTTGTCAGAGAGTTTGGTGGGGTTTCTCGCATTGGCTCTTCCCAGGCCCGGTTGTTGGGTGCGCTCCCACCCTGGCGCGCGCGAAGTTGGAAGTTGGGTTAATTGCCCGGGCGCGCACCTTCGCCAGGGTGGGCACCTTGGTGCGCAAACCTTGGCTGGGCTGCGCACCAGGGCGGGCTCAAGATGGCACCAGCATTCCCTTTTTCTCACTATCTTTCAAAACGGAAATTTTAAAATCTCATTTTTTTTTTGCCTTTTATGGAAATTAGTGAAGGCATCGCATCAAAGGTGCGCACCTCGCTGCCCACCTTGGTGTGCTCCGAGGTGCCCACCACGGTGCGCAACGCCGGTGCGAACCCGGGAGCGCCCCGATGTGTGCTCCAAGGTGCGGCGTGCACGAAGTCGGACCCCGGTTTGCCCCGGGTGCGCACCTCGCGTGCACCTTGGTGCGCACACCTTGGCTGGGTTGCGCGGCCTGGTGGGCACCATGGTGCGCACCAAGGAGCGCTCCGAAGTGTGCTCCAAGGTGCGGCGTGCACGAAGTCGGAGCCCGGTTTGCCCCGGGTGCGCACCTTCGCCGCGGTGGGCACCATGGCGTGCACGAAGTCGGAGCCCGGTTTGCCCCGGGTGCGCACCTCGCGTGCACCTTCGCCGGGGTGGGCACCTCGGCTGGGTTGCGCGCCCTGGTGCGCACCAAGGAGCGCTCTGAAGTGTGCTCCAAGGTGCGGCGTGCACGAAGTCGGAGCCCGGTTTGCCCCGGGTGTGCACCTCGCGTGCACCTTCGCTGCGGTGGGCACCTTGGCTGGGTTGCGCGCCTTGGTGGGCACCATGCAGTGCACGAAGTCGGAGCCCGGTTTGCC
The DNA here is from genome assembly GCF_030272615.1 of Cryptomeria japonica. Classification (NCBI taxonomy): domain Eukaryota; kingdom Viridiplantae; phylum Streptophyta; class Pinopsida; order Cupressales; family Cupressaceae; genus Cryptomeria; species Cryptomeria japonica. The sequence continues at coordinate 48,293 of NW_026729605.1, read as the reverse complement.
CCGGGCGCGCACCTCCGCCAGGGTGGGCACCTTGGTGCGCACAACTTGCCTGGGCTGCGCACCAGGAAGGGCTCAAGATGGCACCCGCGTTCCGTTTTTTTCACTATCTTTCAGAACGGAAATTTTAAAATATCGTTTTTTTTTGCCTTTTCTGGAAATTAGTGAAGGCAGCGCATCAAAGGTGCGCAACGCTGGTGCGAACCTGGGAGCGCTCCGATGTGTGCTCCAAGGTGCGGCGTGCACGAAGTCGGACCCCGGTTTGCCCCGGGTGCGCACCTCGCGTGCACCTTGGTGCGCACACCTTGGCTGGGTTGCGCGCCCTGGTGGGCACCATGGTGCGCACCAAGGAGCGCTCCGAAGTGTGCTCCAAGGTGCGGCGTGCACGAAGTCGGAGCCCGGTTTGCCCCGGGTGCGCACCTCGCGTGCACCTTCGCCGCGGTGGGCACCATGGCGTGCACGAAGTCGGAGCCCGGTTTGCCCCGGGTGCGCACCTCGCGTGCACCTTCGCCGGGGTGGGCACCTTGGTGTGCAGACCTTGGCTGGGTTGCGCGCCCTGGTGGGCACCATGGTGCGCACCAAGGAGCGCTCCGAAGTGTGCTCCAAGGTGCGGCCTGCACGAAGTCGGAGCCCGGTTTGCCCCGGGTGTGCACCTCGGGTGGGCACCTTGGTGCGCATGCCTTGCCTGGGCTGCGCACCAGGGCGGGCTCAAGATGGCACCCGCGTTCCTTTTTTTTCACTATCTTTCAAAATGGAAATTTTAAAATCTCATTTTTTTTTGCCTTTTTCTGGAAATTAGTGAAGGCAGCGCATCAAAGGTGCGCACCTCGCTGCCCACCACGGTGCGCAACGCCGGTGGGCACCCGGGAGTGCTTCGAAGTGTGCTCCAAGGTGCTGCGTGCACGTTGTCGGAGCCCGGTTTGCCCCGGGTGCGCACCTCGCGTGCACCTTCGTCGGGGTGGGCACCTTGGCTGGGTTTGCCCCGGCTGCGCTCCGAAGCGGGGTTATTGGAGCGCCGCCTCTTTTTTTGTCGGAGCGTTTGGTGGGGTTTCTCGCATTGGCTCTTCCGAGGCCCGGTTGCCACCCTGGCGCGCACGAAGTCGGAAGTAGGGTTAATTGCCCGGGTGCGCACCTTTGCCAGGGTGGGCACCTTACCTGGGCTGCGCACCAGGGCGGGCTCAAGATGGCACGCGCGTTCCGTTTTTTTCACTATCTTTCAAAACGGAAATTTTAAAATCTCCTTTTTTTTTTGCCTTTTCTGGAAATTAGTGAAGGCAGCGCATCAAAGGTGCGCACCTCGCTGCCCACCTTGGTGTGCTCTGAGGTGCGCACCCGGGAGCGCTACGAAGTGTGCTCCAAGGTGCGGCGTGCACGTTGTCGGAGCCCGGTTTGCCCCGGGTGCGCACCTCGCCTGCACCTTGGCCGGGGTGGGCACCTTGGCTGGGTTTGCCCAGGGTGCGCTCCGAAGCGGGGTTACTGGAGCGCCCCCTCTTTTTTTGTCAGAGCGTTTGGTGGGGTTTCTCGCATTGGCTCTTCCCAGGCCCGGTTGTTGGGTGCGCTCCCACCCTGGCGCGCGCGAAGTTGGAAGTTGGGTTAATTGCCCGGGCGCGCACCTTCGCCAGGGTGGGCACCTTGGTGCGCACACCTTGGCTGGGCTGCGCACCAGGGCGGGCTCAAGATGGCACCAGCATTCCCTTTTTCTCACTATCTTTCAAAACGGAAATTTTAAAATCTCGTTTTTTTTTTGCCTTTTATGGAAATTAGTGAAGGCATCGCATCAAAGGTGCGCACCTCGCTGCCCACCTTGGTGTGCTCCGAGGTGCCCACCACGGTGCGCAACGCCGGTGCGAACCCGGGAGCGCCCCGATGTGTGCTCCAAGGTGCGGCGTGCACGAAGTCGGACCCCGGTTTGCCCCGGGTGCGCACCTCGCGTGCACCTTGGTGCGCACACCTTGGCTGGGTTGCGCGGCCTGGTGGGCACCATGGTGCGCACCAAGGAGCGCTCCGAAGTGTGCTCCAAGGTGCGGCGTGCACGAAGTCGGAGCCCGGTTTGCCCCGGGTACGCACCTCGCGTGCACCTTCGCCGGGGTGGGCACCTCGGCTGGGTTGCGCGCCCTGGTGCGCACCAAGGAGCGCTCCGAAGTGTGCTCCAAGGTGCGGCGTGCACGAAGTCGGAGCCCGGTTTGCCCCGGGTGCGCACCTTCGCCGCGGTGCGCACCATGGCGTGCACGAAGTCGGAGCCCGGTTTGCCCCGGGTGCGCACCTCGCGTGCACCTTCGGCGGGGTTGCGCGCCCTGGTGGGCACCATGGTGCGCACCAAGGAGCGCTCCGAAGTGTGCTCCAAGGTGCGGCGTGCACGAAGTCGGAGCCCGGTTTGCCCCGGGTGCGCACCTCGCGTGCACCTTCGGCGGGGTTGCGCGCCCTGGTGGGCACCATGGTGCGCACCAAGGAGCGCTCCGAAGTGTGCTCCAAGGTGCGGCGTGCACGAAGTCGGAGCCCGGTTTGCCCCGGGTGCGCACCTCACGTGCACCTTCGCCGCGGTGGGCACCATGGCGTGCACGAAGTCGGAGCCCGGTTTGCCCCGGGTGCGCACCTCGCGTGCACCTTCGCCGGGGTGGGCACCTCGGCTGGGTTGCGCGCCCTGGTGCGCACCAAGGAGCGCTCCGAAGTGTGCTCCAAGGTGCGGCGTGCACGAAGTCGGAGCCCGGTTTGCCCCGGGTGCGCACCTCGCGTGCACCTTCGCCAGGGTGGGCACCTCGGTGCGCACACCTTCTCAATGTTTTCTTGCCTTTTCTGGAAATTGGTGAAGGCAGCGCATCAAAGGTGCGCACCTCGGTGTGCTCCGAGGTGCGAACCCGAGAGCGCTCCGAGGTGCCCACGAAGTCGAAAGTCGGGTTAATTGCATTGTTTTCCCCGGGTGCGCTCCGAGGTGCGCAACATCGGCGCGCACCAAGGAGGGCTCCGAAGTGTGCTCCAAGGTGCGCACGATGGCGTGCACCTCTGGTGCGCACGATTCGGAGCTCGGTTTGACCGGGGTGCGCACACCTTGGCTGGGTTGCGCACCTTTTGTGCGCTCCAAGGTGCGCACGAAGTCGGAGCTCGGTTTGCCCCGGGTGCGCACCTTCGCCAGGGTGCGCACCTTGATGCGCACGCCTTGGCTGGGCTGCGCACCTTGGTGGGCGCCATGGTGCGCACCTTTCGTGCGCTCCAAGGTGCGCACGAAGTCGGAGCTCGGTTTGCCCCGGGTGCGCACCTTGGTGGGCGCCATGGTGCACTCCGAGGTGCCCAAGATTGGTGCGCACCAAGGAGCGCTCCGAAGTGCGCTCCAAGGTGCGCGCGAAGTCGAAAGTTGGGTTAATTGTCCGGTTTGCCTCGGGTGCGCACCTTGCGTGCACCTTCGCCAGGGTGGGCGCCTTGGTGCGCACACCTTGGCTGGGCTGCGCACACCTTGGCACCCGCGTTTCCTTCATTTTAAATTTTTTTTTTTTACAATCTCTCAAGTGGGAAATTCTATAATCTCAACTTTTTTTGCCTTTTCAGGAAACTTTTGAATGGAGCGCATCATTGGTGCGCTCCGAAGTGTGCTCCAAAGCTCTCTCCAGCTGCGTGCACCTGCCCCGGCCGCGCACCCGGCCCCGCCCAGCTTCGCTCACCTGTCCCGGGCGTCTGGTGCGGAACCTTAGAGTAAGAAACATCACCGTGCACCTTGGCCAACGTGCGCGACTCGACCGAGCGCGCACTGGCCGAGGTGCACACCGATTTCACCTGGGTGCGCGCGCAGCACCTCGGGCGCACCGGGGTGCGCGCACAACGCCCGGGTTGCACCGTGGCCTGTGTGCTCGGGGCGCCTCGGGTGCGCGCTCGGTGTCGCCCCCCGCGCGCGCGGTAGTGCGGGCAGCGCACCCCGGCCCGGCCCGGCCCCGACGAGAACGCAAACGGGCAAAAGGTTTATTCAAATAGCATTGCGACGCCCGGCGAAAAACTAAAAAAGGGTGCAACACCGGGACTTCCCGGGAGGTCACCCATCCCAGTACTACTCCGGCCCAAGCGCGCTTAACTGCGGAGTTCTGATGGGATCCGGTGCACTAACGCTGGTATGATCGCACCCGTTATGAGCTTGTCGCAGTGTGTACTTAGCAAACCGCGACCCACGTGCGAATCCACCCCGGCCACCCACCCCCGTCGAGGTGCACACCCTCCCTCGCGAAGTGCGCCCCGTTCGCCAAGTGTGAGCCCTGCCCGGGTGCGCGCACCTTGCTAGGGCGTCGGGTGTGCACCCGGCCCGGCCTACGTGCGTGCACCTGGAGGGGGCGTCGTGTGCGTGCAGTGTCCCGTCTGCAACGCGGTGCCCACACACCACCTCGGGCGCAACGACCTGCGCTCACATGTGGGCCGAGTGCACCTTGGTGCATGTTCGGGGCGCCTCGGGTGCACGCTCGATCTTGCCCCGGTGCACCAAGGCGCTCGGTTTGCCCCGGGTGCGCACTTGGTGCAAGGTGGGCACCCAAAATAGGGATCAAGCACCAAAACACAAGTTTCGGGATGCAAAATGGGACCCAAGGACCACAAATGCGTTCCAAGACCCATGATGGGTCCACGAGAACAAAAATGTGTTCCGAGACTTAATAAACAAATATTGGGTTTTAGGAGAAGAAACATGCTCTGATGCCCAAAACGAGAATCGACCCCGAAAAGGCCACAGGCCAAAAGTGGGATGCGAGACAAAAAAAAATGGGACCCGAGGACCAAAATTGGGTTCCCAGGTCGAAGACAGGGCAACCGGACAAGAAACGACCTCTAAGGCTCGAAATGAGTCCCGACGACTAAAACTTGACAAGAAGCACCCATCAGGCACCCAACTCGACACCCATGGGATGCCGACCCACCCGGGCTTCCACCTAGCACACCTTGGCACCCACCCACCCTCGCACCCAACCTCGCACCCAACTTAGCACCTTTGAACCCACATTGGCACTCACCCTGACCCTGGCACCTTGGAACCCACATTGGCACTCACCTTGACCCTGGCACCCACCTTTGCACTCACCTTGGGACCCACCCTGGCTCCCACCTCGGCACCCACCCAGACACCCACCTTGGTTCCTTGGCACCCACCTTGGATCCTTGGCACCCACCCCGACACCCACCTTGGCACGCAACTTGGCTACTTGCCACCCACCTTGGCTCCTTGACGCCCACCCCGACAACCACCCCGTGACCTACCCTGGCTAGGGTTGGTGCACACCCACCCTGGTGCCCACCTTGGCACCCACCCTATGACCCACCTTGGCACGCACCTTAGTACCCACCCCGTTACCCACCCTAGGACCCACCCCGTGACCCACCTTGGCCAGGGTGGGTGCACCCACCCTGGTGCCCACCTTGGCACCCACCCATCCTAGCACCCAGCCTGTGACCGGGCTTGGAACCCAACCTTGCACCCGCACCCGTCTTGGCCAGTGTGGGTGCGCACCCATCCTGGCACCCACGTTGTGACACACCCTTTAACCCACGCACCCTAGCACCCACGTTGGCACCCACCTTGGAACCCAACCTAGCAACTTGGCACCCACCCCGTGACCCACCTTGGCATCCACCATAGCAGTCGCCGACTTGGCACCCACCTCGGCACCCACCTTGACACTTGTGGACCCACCTTGCCACTCACCCTAGCATCGACCCATCCTAGCACCCACCCTGGCACCTTTGCACCCTAGCACTCACCCATCCTAGCACCTAACCTGTGACCCACCTTGACACTCACCCTCGCACCCACCTTGGAACCCAACCTAGCACCCACCCACCCTGACACCAACCCTAGCACCTACCCACCCTTGCACCCACCCTGTGACCCATCTTGGCACCCACCCATCCTACCACTCAACCTATCACCCACCTTCTCACCCACCTTGGCATCCACCTTAGCACCCACCCACACTGGCACCTTGGCACCCACCTCGGGCAAGGTGGGTGCACACCCACCCTGGCACCCAATTTAGAACCCACCGAGCATGTTACCCACCTTGGCACCCACATTGCAGCCCACCCTAGTACCCACCCTATGACCCACATTGGCATCCACACCCTAGCACCCAGGCACCTCGACACCCGCCTTGACACCCACCCTAGCACTGAACCTGTGACCCACCTTGGAACTCACCCTAGAACCCACCCACCCTGTGAACCACCTTGGCATCCACCTTAGCACCCACCCACCTTGGCACCCACTCTAGCACTCACCCATCCTAACACCCAACTTGTTACCCACCTTGGCACCCGCCCTCGCGTCCACCTTGAAACCCACCCTAGCACCCACCCACGCAGGAGCCCACCTTGGCACCCAACCTAACACCCACGCATCCTGGCACCCAACTTGTGACCCACCTTGGAACCCACCCTAGTACCCACCTTTGAACCCACTATATCACCAACCCACCTTGGCACCCACCCTATGACCCTCTTTGGAATCCACCCTAGCACGCACCCACCCTGGCACCCACCATGGAGCGCACCCTAGCACCCACCCACCTCGGCACGCACCTCAACACCCACCTTGGTGTGCGCACTGCGCCAACCTCTCAAAGACCCTATGTGGTGCGCTCCAAAGTGTACACCTTTGGTGCGCTCCAAGGTGCGCACCTTTGGTGCACACCGAGGTGCACACCAAAGTGTGCACCGAGGTGAGCACCAAAGTGCACTCCAGGGTGCACACCAAGGCGTGCACCTTTGGTGCGGTCAATGCAAACGAATTCGGAAGTTGGGGTCGATGTCCTAATCGCTGCTGCAGACTACACGTATGAGAATCGGACAAATAGCTTTATATAGGGGAGGTGTTGCGTTTGATGGGTCGACTCCCCTGGTTGTGTGCACTGCACCAACTTCAAAGACCCTGTCTTGTTTAAGAAGTCAAAAGTTGGGGTGGATGTCCTAATCATTGCTGCAGTCTACGCATGTATGAGAATCAGACAAATAGCTTATATAGGGGAGGTGTTGCATTCGGTGGGTTGACTCCCCTGGTTGTGCGCACTGCGCCAACCTCAAAGACCCCGCATAGCAGAAGAAGTCGGAAGTCGGATTTTGGTGAGCACCAAGGCGTGCACCTTTGGTGCGGTCAACGCAGACGAATTCAGAAGTTGGGGTGGATGTCCTAATCGTTGTTGCAGGCTACACATGTATGAGAATCAGACAAATAGCTTATATAGGGGAGGTGTTGGGTTTGATGGGTCAACTCCCTTGGTTGTGCGCATTACGCCAACCTCAAAGACCTTGTTTTCGTTAAGAAGTCAAAAGTTGGGGTCAATGTCCTAATGGCTCCTGCAGGCTACACATGTATGAGAATCGGACAAATAGCTTATATAGGGGAGGTGTTGGGTTTGATGGGTCGACTCCCCTGGTTGTGCGCATTACGTCAACCTCAAAGACCTTGTTTTCGTTAAGAAGTCAAAAGTTGGGGTCGATGTCCTAATTGCTCCTGTAGACTACACATGTATGAGAATCAGACAAATAGCTTATATAGGGGAGGTGTTGGGTTTGATGGGTTGACTCCCCTAGTTGTTCGCATTACACCAACCTCAAAGACCTTGTTTTCGTTTAGAAGCCGAAAGTTGGGGTCGATGTCCTAATTGCTCCTGCAGGCTACGCATGTATGAGAATCAGACAAATAGCTTATATAGGGGAGGTGTTGGGTTTGATGGGTCGACTCCCCTGGTTGTGCGCATTGCGCCAACCTCAAAGACCCTGCATTGCGGATGAAGTCGAAAGTCAGAGTTTGGTGTGCTACAAGGTGTGGTCGAAGGTGCTCACCTAGGTGTGCACCTTTGGAGCACAGGAAAAGTGCCCTCCAAAAGTGCGCACCTTTGGAGTGCACAAAAGTGCCCTCCAAAAGTGCGCACCTTTGGAGCGCAGAAAAGTGCCCTCCAAAAAGTGCCCTCCAAAAGTGCGCACCTTTGGAGCGCAGAAAAGTGCCCTCCAAAAAGTGCCCTCCAAAAGTGCGCACCTTTGGAGCGCAGAAAAGTGCCCTCCAAAAAGTGCCCTCCAAAAGTGCGCACCTTTGGAGCGCAGAAAAGTGCCCTCCAAAAAGTGCCCTCCAAAAGTGCGCACCTTTGGAGCGCAGAAAAGTGCCCTCCAAAAAGTGCCCTCCAAAAGTGCGCACCTTTGGAGCGCAGAAAAGTGCCCTCCAAAAAGTGCCCTCCAAAAGTGCGCACCTTTGGAGCGCAGAAAAGTGCCCTCCAAAAAGTGCCCTCCAAAAGTGCGCACCTTTGGAGCGCAGAAAAGTGCCCTCCAAAAAGTGCCCTCCAAAAGTGCGCACCTTTGGAGCGCAGAAAAGTGCCCTCCAAAAAGTGCCCTCCAAAAGTGCGCACCTTTGGAGCGCAGAAAAGTGCCCTCCAAAAGTGCGCACCTTTGGAGCGCACAAAAGTGCCCTCCAAAAGTGCGCACTTTTGGTGCGCACCAAGGCGCTGGTTCGGTCGTTGCAGGCGAGTTCGGAAGTTGGGGTCGATGTCCTGAGCGGAGGTGCAAACTACACAGGTGTCGGAATCGGACAAATAGCTTATATAGGGGAGGTGTATGCTTCGATGGGTCGACTCCCCAGGTTGAGCGCACCGCGCCAACCTCAAAGACCCTACGGTATGGATGAAGTCGGAAGTTGGGTCCGATGACCGATTCGATTAGTAGGTATGCTCATGAGGTCGGAATTTGGGTCCGATGACCTGCCATGTGCAGGAAGGCGAATGTTGACACTGTGCGTTGCAAGGTGCACACCAAGGCGCTGGTGCGGTCTTTTTAGTCGAGTTCGGAAGTTGGGGTCGATGTCCTGATCGGAGGTGCAAGCTACACAGGTGTGGGAATCGGACAAATAGCTTATATAGGGGAGGTGTATGCTTCGTTGGGTCGACTCCCCGGGTTGAGCGCACCGCGCCAACCTCAAAGACCCTACGGTATGGATGAAGTCGGAAGTTGGGTCCGATGACCGATTCGATATGTAGGCATACTCGCGAGGTCGGAATTTGGGTCCGATGACCTGCCACGTGCAGGAAGGCGAATGTTGGCACTGTGCGTTGCAAGGTGCGCACCAAGGCGCTGGTTCGGTCGTTGGAGGCGAGTTCGGAAGTTGGGGTCGATGTCTTGATCGGAGGTGCAAACTACACAGGTGTGGGAATCGGACAAATAGCTTATATAGGGGAGGTGTATGCTTCGTTGGGTCGACTCCCCGGGTTGAGCGCACCGCGCCAACCTCAAAGACCCTACGGTATGGATGAAGTCGGAAGTTGGGTCCGATGACCGATTCGATATGTAGGCATACTCGCGAGGTCGGAATTTGGGTCCGATGACCTGCCATGTGCAGGAAGGCGAATGTTGGGACTGTGCGTCGCAAGGTGCGCACCAAGGCGCTGGTGCCGTCGTTGCAGTCGAGTTCGGAAGTTGGGGTCGATGTCCTGGTCAGAGGTGCAAACTACACAGGTGTGGGAATCGGACAAATAGCTTATATAGGGGAGGTGTATGCTTCGATGGGTCGACTCCCTGGGTTGAGCGCACCGCGCCAACCTCAAAGACCCTACAGTATGGATGAAGTCGGAAGTTGGGTCCGATGACCGATTCGATACGTAGGCATATTGGCGAGGTCTGAATTTGTGTCCGATGACCTGCCATGCGCAGGAAGGCGGAATTTGGGTCCGATGACCGAGTTGATGGCGTGCCATGCGCAGAAAGGCGGAATTTGGGTCCGATGACCGAGTTGATGTTGATGGCCCGCCATGCACAGGAAGGCGGAATTTGGGTCCGATGACCGATTTGAAGGCGTGCCATACGCAAAAAGGCGGAGTTTGGGTCCGATGACCGAGTTGATATTGATGGCCCGCCATGCGCAGGAAGGCGGAATTTGGGTCCGATGACCTGACATACGCATGGAGTCCGACTCGGGGGCCGATGTTCGATTCGATGACTTGCATTGTGGGTAAAGTCGGAAGTTGTGGTCTTTGACCCGATTCGATGACCAGACTTCGGCTGCTTGAGAATCGGACAAATAACTTATATAGGGGAGGTAGTGTTCTCGAGCATCCTCCCCCCGTGCCCGTTTATGTCGATTGATGCTGGTGCTCGACTGGTTGGAGCGCTCGGATGCAAAAATCTTGCACCAGGATTTATCGATTGTGATGGACACGGCAAGTCTCCTGATTGCTATGCAGGAGCTCATCGTGAATCTCTATGCGGCCTTGGTATGGACTCGACCTGCGGAATGGTTCGGCAATGGTAGTCGCTCCAACACGTCCTTGCAATGGCCACAGAGGTGATTCGACTAGAGCTCCAGTCTAGCTTTTGGGTTGCTTGGCGGACTGGTATAGCCGCGATCGAGTTCCGGCCATGAACGTTTTAGATAGCTCTTGGGCTTTCTGGGACGGAAGTCGGAAGTTTGGGCTGTTGTCCGATTTGATGACCATTCTTCGGATGTGTGAGAATCGGACAAATAACTTATATAGGGGACTGTGTTGTCTCACGCAGCCCCCTCCGTGCCCCTCTATCTCGACCGATGTTGGTGCTTGAAAGGGTTGGGATCGCTCGGATTTATAAACGTGCACCACCATTTGTCGAGTGTGAGGGACGCGGCAGGTCTCCTAAATGCTATGCGGGCGCTCTCTGAGAATCTCTATCCGGCCTCGACACAGACTAGTCTTGCTGAATGGTTTGGCACTGGTAGTCGATCCAACACGTCGTTGTTGTGGCCGCCTAGGCGATTCGATTCGAGCCCCCGTCTAGCTTTTGGGTTGCTTGGCGGATTTTGCCCTATCCGCAAGTGAGCTCGGTCCCTAAACGTTCGAGAAACCCGATTGCTATGCGCCGACTCTCTTTCTTGCGAGCCTCCATCTAGCTTTTGGGTCTCTACGGAACGGAAGTCGGAATCTGGGACCGTTGTTTGATTCGACGAGGCAGACTACGGTTGTGCGAGAATCGGACAAATAACTTATATAGGGGAGGTGTTGACTGGAGCATTCTCCCCCGTGCCCCTCTAACTCGACCAATGCTGGCGCTCGAACGGTGGTAGCGCTCGGATTTTCATTGAGCGCCAGCATTGGTCGATTTAGAGGGGCATGCGAGATTCCCGAATGCTATGCGAGGGCTCTAACGGAAATGTCTATTGGTTTCGGTATGGATGCAATTGCGAGTGGTTCGGCAAAGGTAGTCGTTCCGATGCGTCCATGTCGTGGCCAAATCGATAATTCGATTTGAGCCCTCGTATAGCATTTGGGTCTCTCGATGTGATTCCGCATTCCAGTCCCTTTGGGCACTGCTTGAGCCGCATCCCAGGGGGTTCCCTTCCCAATAATCTGCCTCGCAACCCGATTGCTATGCGGTGAGGCTCCTCGGCCGCCTCGGAACTATCTGTGTATCAGACGCATCGCGGGATAAGGGGTTGGCAACGGTAGTCGCCCCAAGCGCGTCCGATGCTTGGACCATTCCGAGGCGGCCCTGAAGCCTCTTCCGTCTAGCCGTTGGGTCCTTCTCGCCGCATCCCTCGCCTCGCACCCCGATTGCTATGCGGTGAGGCTCCTCGGCCGCCTCGGAACTATCTGTGTATCAGACGCGTCGCGGGATAAGGGGTTGTCACTGGTAGTCGCCCCAAGCGCGTCCGATGCTTGGACCATTCCGAGGCGGCCCTGAAGCCTCTTCCGTCTAGCCGTTGGGTCCTTCTCGCCGCATCCCTCGCCTTGCACCCCGATTGCTATGCGGTGAGGCTCCTCGGCCGCCTCGGAACTATCTGTGTATCGGACGCGTCGCGGGATAAGGGGTTGTCACTGGTAGTCGCCCCAAGCGCGTCCGATGCTTGGACCATTCCGAGGCGGCCCTGAAGCCTCTTCCGTCTAGCCGTTGGGTCCTTCTCGCCGCATCCCTCGCCTCGCACCCCGATTGCTATGCGGTGAGGCTCCTCGGCCGCCTCGGAACTATCTGTGTATCGGACGCGTCGCGGGATAAGGGGTTGTCATTGGTAGTCGCCCCAAGCGCGTCCGATGCTTGGACCATTCCGAGGCGGCCCTGAAGCCTCTTCCGTCTAGCCGTTGGGTCCTTCTCGCCGCATCCCTCGCCTCGCACCCCGATTGCTATGCGGTGAGGCTCCTCGGCCGCCTCGGAACTATCTGTGTATCGGACGCGTCGCGGGATAAGGGGTTGTCACTGGTAGTCGCCCCAAGCGCGTCCGATGCTTGGACCATTCCGAGGCGGCCCTGAAGCCTCTTCCGTCTAGCCGTTGGGTCCTTCTCGCCGCATCCCTCGCCTCGCACCCCGATTGCTATGCGGTGAGGCTCCTCGGCCGCCTCGGAACTATCTGTGTATCGGACGCGTCGCGGGATAAGGGGTTGTCACTGGTAGTCGCCCCAAGCGCGTTCGATGCTTGGACCATTCCGAGGCGGCCCTGAAGCCTCTTCCGTCTAGCCGTTGGGTCCTTCTCGCCGCATCCCTCGCCTCGCACCCCGATTGCTATGCGGTGAGGCTCCTCGGCCGCCTTGGAACTATCTGTGTATCGGACGCGTCGCGGGATAAGGGGTTGTCACTGGTAGTCGCCCCAAGCGCGTCCGATGCTTGGACCATTCCGAGGCGGACCCGAAGCCTCTTCCGTCTAGCCGTTGGGTCCTTCTCGCCGCATCCTTCGCCTCGCACCCCGATTGCTATGCGGTGAGGCTCCTCGGCCGCCTCGGAACTATCTGTGTATCGGACGCGTCGCGGGATAAGGGGTTGTCACTGGTAGTCGCCCCAAGCGCGTCCGATGCTTGGACCATTCCGAGGCGGACCCGAAGCCTCTTCCGTCTAGCCGTTGGGTCCTTCTCGCCGCATCCCTCGCCTCGCACCCCGATTGCTATGCGGTGAGGCTCCTCGGCCGCCTTGGAACTATCTGTGTATCGGACGCGTCGCGGGATAAGGGGTTGTCACTGGTAGTCGCCCCAAGCGCGTCCGATGCTTGGACCATTCCGAGGCGGACCCGAAGCCTCTTCCGTCTAGCCGTTGGGTCCTTCTCGCCGCATCCCTCGCCTCGCACCCCGATTGCTATGCGGTGAGGCTCCTCGGCCGCCTTGGAACTATCTGTGTATCGGACGCGTCGCGGGATAAGGGGTTGTCACTGGTAGTCGCCCCAAGCGCGTCCGATGCTTGGACCATTCCGAGGCGGACCCGAAGCCTCTTCCGTCTAGCCGTTGGGTCCTTCTCGCCGCATCCCTCGCCTCGCACCCCGATTGCTATGCGGTGAGGCTCCTCGGCCGCCTTGGAACTATCTGTGTATCGGACGCGTCGCGGGATAAGGGGTTGTCACTGGTAGTCGCCCCAAGCGCGTCCGATGCTTGGACCATTCCGAGGCGGCCCCGAAGCCTCTTCCGTGTAGCCGTTGGGTCCTTCTCGCCGCATCCCTCGCCTCGCACCCCGATTGCTATGCGGTGAGGCTCCTCGGCCGCCTTGGAACTATCTGTGTATCGGACGCGTCGCGGGATAAGGGGTTGTCACTGGTAGTCGCCCCAAGCGCGTCCGATGCTTGGACCATTCCGAGGCGGCCCCGAAGCCTCTTCCGTGTAGCCGTTGGGTCCTTCTCGCCGCATCCCTCGCCTCGCACCCCGATTGCTATGCGGTGAGGCTCCTCGGCCGCCTTGGAACTATCTGTGTATCGGACGCGTCGCGGGATAAGGGGTTGTCACTGGTAGTCGCCCCAAGCGCGTCCGATGCTTGGACCATTCCGAGGCGGACCTGAAGCCTCTTCCCTCTAGCCGTTGGGGCTTTCTCGCCGCATCCCTCGCCTCGCACCCTGATTGCTATGCTGTGAGGCTCCTCGGCCGCCTTGGAACTATCTGTGTATCGGACGCATCGCGGGATAAGGGGTTGGCAGTGGTAGTCGCCCCAAGCGCATCCGATGCTTGGACCATTCCGAGGCGGCCCTGCAGCCTCTTCCGTCTAGCCGTTGGGGCCATCTCGCCGCATCCCCCACCTCGCACCACGATTGCTATGCGGTGAGGCTCCTTGGCCGCCTCGGAACTATCTGTGTATCGGACGCATCGCGGGATAAGGGGTTGTCACTGGTAGTCGCCCCAAGCGCGTCCGATGCTTGGACTATTCCGAGGCGGCCCTGCAGCCTCTTCCGTCTAGCCGTTGGGGCCATCTCGCTGCATCCCCCACCTCCTCGGCCGCCTCGGAACTATCTGTGTATCGGACGCATCGCGGGATAAGGGGTTGGCAGTGGTAGTCGCCCCAAGCGCGTCCGATGCTTGGACTATTCCGAGGCAGCCCTGCAGCCTCTTCCGTCTAGCCTTTGGGGCCATCTCGCCGCATCCCTCGCCTCGCACCCCGATTGCTATGCGGTGAGGCTCCTCGGCCGCCTGGGAACTATCTTCGTATCGGACGCATCGCGGGATAAGGGGTTGTCACTGGTAGTCGCCCCAAGCGTGTCCGATGCTTGGACTATTCCGAGGCGGCCCTGTGGCCTCTTCCGTCTAGCCGTTGGGGCCATCTCGCCGCATCCCCCACCTCGCACCCCGATTGCTATGCGGTGAGGCTCTTCGGCCGCCTTGGAACTATCTTCGTATCGGACGCATCGCGGGATAAGGGGTTGTCACTGGTAGTGGCCCCAAGCGCGTCCGATGCTTGGACTATTCCGAGGCGGCCCTGCAGCCTCTTCCGTCTAGCCGTTGGGGCCATCTCGCCGCATCCCCCACCTCGCACCCCGATTGCTATGCGGTGAGGCTCCTCGGCCGCCTTGGAACTATCTTCGTATCGGACGCATCGCGGGATAAGGGGTTGTCACTGGTAGTCGCCCCAAGCGCGTCCGATGCTTGGACTATTCCGACGCGGCCCTGTGGCCTCTTCCGTCTAGCCGTTGGGGCCATCTCGCCGCATCCCCCACCTCGCACCCCGATTGCTATGCGGTGAGGCTCCTCGGCCGCCTTGGAACCATCTTCGTATCGGACGCATCGCGGGATAGGGGGCTGTCACTGGTAGTCGCCCCAAGCGTGTCCGATGCTTGGACCATTCCTAGGCGGCCCTGAAGCCTCTTCCGTCTAGCCGTTGGGGCCTTCCCGCCCCATCCCTCGCCTCGCACCCCCGATTGCTATGCGGTGAGGCTCCTCGGCCGCCTTGGAACCATCTGTGTATCGGACGCATCGCGGGATAAGGGGTTGGCACTGGCAGTCGCCCCAAGCGCGTCCGATGCTTGGACCATTCCGAGGTGGCCCTGAAGCCTCTTCCGTCTAGCCGTTGGGGCCTTCCCGCCCCATCCCTCGCCTCGCACCCCGATTGATATGCGGTGAGGCTCCTCGGCCGCCTTGGAACTATCTGTGTATCGGACGCATCGCGGGATAAGGGGTTGGCACTGGTAGTCGTCCCAATCGCATCCGATGCTTGGACCATTCCGAGGCGGCCCTGCAGCCTCTTCCGTTTAGCCGTCGGGGCCTTCCCGCCGCATCCCTCGCCTCGCATCCCGATTCCTATGCAGTGAGTCTTCTCGGCCGCCGCGGAACTATACCTGTTATTGCTACTGCATCCTTCGGCTGGTAACCTCCTCTGCCGCCTTGGAACGTTCTCTTTGTCGGACGCGTCGCGGGATAAGGGGTTGGCACTGGTAGTCGCCCCAAGCGCGCCCGATGCATAGACCGCTCCGAGTCGACCTTGCTTTCAGCCTCTCACATGCATAGACCTCTCTGAGTCGACCCTGCAGCCTCTCACGTTTAGCCTTTGGAATCTCGCCTCACAACATGATTGCTATCCTTGATGCATCCCTTGCCTCGAGCCCTGATTGCTTTCTTGGCTGCATCCCTCCTCTCCTCACAGCCCG
>NW_026729605.1:0-22500 GCF_030272615.1 Cryptomeria japonica | reverse complement strand
GCATCAAAGGTGCGCAATGCTGGTGCGAACCCGGGAGCGCTCCGATGTGTGCTCCAAGGTGCGGCGTGCACGAAGTCCGAGCCCGGTTTGCCCCGGGTGCGCACCTCGCGTGCACCTTCGCCGGGGTGAGCACCTTGGTGTGCAGACCTTGGTTGGGTTGCGCGCCCTGGTGCGCACCAAGGAGCGCTCTGAAGTGTGCTCCAAGGTGCGGCGTGCACGAAGTCGGAGCCCGGTTTGCCCCGGGTGTGCACCTCGGGTGCGCACCTCGCGTGCACCTTCGCTGCGGTGGGCACCTTGGCTGGGTTGCGCGCCTTGGTGGGCACCATGCAGTGCACGAAGTCGGAGCCCGGATTGCCCCGGGCGCGCACCTCCGCCAGGGTGGGCACCTTGGTGCGCACAACTTGCCTGGGCTGCGCACCAGGAAGGGCTCAAGATGGCACCCGCGTTCCGTTTTTTTCACTATCTTTCAGAACGGAAATTTTAAAATCTCGTTTTTTTTTGCCTTTTCTGGAA
The DNA here is from genome assembly GCF_030272615.1 of Cryptomeria japonica. NCBI lineage: Eukaryota > Viridiplantae > Streptophyta > Pinopsida > Cupressales > Cupressaceae > Cryptomeria > Cryptomeria japonica. Next base: position 21,987 of record NW_026729605.1, on the reverse strand, counting down.
ATTAGTGAAGGCAGCGCATCAAAGGTGCGCAACGCTGGTGCGAACCTGGGAGCGCTCCGATGTGTGCTCCAAGGTGTGGCGTGCACGAAGTCGGACCCCGGTTTGCCCCGGGTGCGCACCTCGCGTGCACCTTGGTGCGCACACCTTGGCTGGGTTGCGCGCCCTGGTGGGCACCATGGTGCGCACCAAGGAGCGCTCCGAAGTGTGCTCCAAGGTGCGGCGTGCACGAAGTCGGAGCCCGGTTTGCCCCGGGTGCGCACCTCGCGTGCACCTTCGCCGCGGTGGGCACCATGGCGTGCACGAAGTCGGAGCCCGGTTTGCCCCGGGTGCGCACCTCGCGTGCACCTTCGCCGGGGTGGGCACCTTGGTGTGCAGACCTTGGCTGGGTTGCGCGCCCTGGTGGGCACCATGGTGCGCACCAAGGAGCGCTCCGAAGTGTGCTCCAAGGTGCGGCCTGCACGAAGTCGGAGCCCGGTTTGCCCCGCGTGTGCACCTCGGGTGGGCACCTTGGTGCGCATGCCTTGCCTGGGCTGCGCACCAGGGCGGGCTCAAGATGGCACCCGCGTTCCTTTTTTTTCACTATCTTTCAAAACGGAAATTTTAAAATCTCATTTTTGTTTGCCTTTTTCTGGAAATTAGTGAAGGCAGCGCATCAAAGGTGCGCACCTCGCTGCCCACCACGGTGCGCAACGCCGGTGGGCACCCGGGAGTGCTTCGAAGTGTGCTCCAAGGTGCTGCGTGCACGTTGTCGGAGCCCGGTTTGCCCCGGGTGCGCACCTCGCGTGCACCTTCGTCGGGGTGGGCACCTTGGCTGGGTTTGCCCCGGCTGCGCTCCGAAGCGGGGTTATTGGAGCGCCGCCTCTTTTTTTGTCGGAGCGTTTGGTGGGGTTTCTCGCATTGGCTCTTCCGAGGCCCGGTTGCCACCCTGGCGCGCACGAAGTCGGAAGTAGGGTTAATTGCCCGGGTGCGCACCTTTGCCAGGGTGGGCACCTTACCTGGGCTGCGCACCAGGGCGGGCTCAAGATGGCACGCGCGTTCCGTTTTTTTCACTATCTTTCAAAACGGAAATTTTAAAATCTCCTTTTTTTTTTGCCTTTTCTGGAAATTAGTGAAGGCAGCGCATCAAAGGTGCGCACCTCGCTGCCCACCTTGGTGTGCTCTGAGGTGCGCACCCGGGAGCGCTACGAAGTGTGCTCCAAGGTGCGGCGTGCACGTTGTCGGAGCCCGGTTTGCCCCGGGTGCGCACCTCGCCTGCACCTTGGCCGGGGTGGGCACCTTGGCTGGGTTTGCCCAGGGTGCGCTCCGAAGCGGGGTTACTGGAGCGCCCCCTCTTTTTTTGTCAGAGCGTTTGGTGGGGTTTCTCGCATTGGCTCTTCCCAAGCCCGGTTGTTGGGTGCGCTCCCACCCTGGCGCGCGCGAAGTTGGAAGTTGGGTTAATTGCCCGGGCGCGCACCTTCGCCAGGGTGGGCACCTTGGTGCGCACACCTTGGCTGGGCTGCGCACCAGGGCGGGCTCAAGATGGCACCAGCATTCCCTTTTTCTCACTATCTTTCAAAACGGAAATTTTAAAATCTCGTTTTTTTTTTGCCTTTTATGGAAATTAGTGAAGGCATCGCATCAAAGGTGCGCACCTCGCTGCCCACCTTGGTGTGCTCCGAGGTGCCCACCACGGTGCGCAACGCCGGTGCGAACCCGGGAGCGCCCCGATGTGTGCTCCAAGGTGCGGCGTGCACGAAGTCGGACCCCGGTTTGCCCCGGGTGCGCACCTCGCGTGCACCTTGGTGCGCACACCTTGGCTGGGTTGCGCGGCCTGGTGGGCACCATGGTGCGCACCAAGGAGCGCTCCGAAGTGTGCTCCAAGGTGCGGCGTGCACGAAGTCGGAGCCCGGTTTGCCCCGGGTACGCACCTCGCGTGCACCTTCGCCGGGGTGGGCACCTCGGCTGGGTTGCGCGCCCTGGTGCGCACCAAGGAGCGCTCCGAAGTGTGCTCCAAGGTGCGGCGTGCACGAAGTCGGAGCCCGGTTTGCCCCGGGTGCGCACCTTCGCCGCGGTGCGCACCATGGCGTGCACGAAGTCGGAGCCCGGTTTGCCCCGGGTGCGCACCTCGCGTGCACCTTCGGCGGGGTTGCCCGCCCTGGTGGGCACCATGGTGCGCACCAAGGAGCGCTCCGAAGTGTGCTCCAAGGTGCGGCGTGCACGAAGTCGGAGCCCGGTTTGCCCCGGGTGCGCACCTCGCGTGCACCTTCGGCGGGGTTGCGCGCCCTGGTGGGCACCATGGTGCGCACCAAGGAGCGCTCCGAAGTGTGCTCCAAGGTGCGGCGTGCACGAAGTCGGAGCCCGGTTTGCCCCGGGTGCGCACCTCGCGTGCACCTTCGCCGCGGTGGGCACCATGGCGTGCACGAAGTCGGAGCCCGGTTTGCCCCGGGTGCGCACCTCGCGTGCACCTTCGCCGGGGTGGGCACCTCGGCTGGGTTGCGCGCCCTGGTGCGCACCAAGGAGCGCTCCGAAGTGTGCTCCAAGGTGCGGCGTGCACGAAGTCGGAGCCCGGTTTGCCCCGGGTGCGCACCTCGCGTGCACCTTCGCCAGGGTGGGCACCTCGGTGCGCACACCTTCTCAATGTTTTCTTGCCTTTTCTGGAAATTGGTGAAGGCAGCGCATCAAAGGTGCGCACCTCGGTGTGCTCCGAGGTGCGAACCCGAGAGCGCTCCGAGGTGCCCACGAAGTCGAAAGTCGGGTTAATTGCATTGTTTTCCCCGGGTGCGCTCCGAGGTGCGCAACATCGGCGCGCACCAAGGAGGGCTCCGAAGTGTGCTCCAAGGTGCGCACGATGGCGTGCACCTCTGGTGCGCACGATTCGGAGCTCGGTTTGACCGGGGTGCGCACACCTTGGCTGGGTTGCGCACCTTTTGTGCGCTCCAAGGTGCGCACGAAGTCGGAGCTCGGTTTGCCCCGGGTGCGCACCTTCGCCAGGGTGCGCACCTTGATGCGCACGCCTTGGCTGGGCTGCGCACCTTGGTGGGCGCCATGGTGCGCACCTTTCGTGCGCTCCAAGGTGCGCACGAAGTCGGAGCTCGGTTTGCCCCGGGTGCGCACCTTGGTGGGCGCCATGGTGCACTCCGAGGTGCCCAAGATTGGTGCGCACCAAGGAGCGCTCCGAAGTGCGCTCCAAGGTGCGCGCGAAGTCGAAAGTTGGGTTAATTGTCCGGTTTGCCTCGGGTGCGCACCTTGCGTGCACCTTCGCCAGGGTGGGCGCCTTGGTGCGCACACCTTGGCTGGGCTGCGCACACCTTGGCACCCGCGTTTCCTTCATTTTAAATTTTTTTTTTTTACAATCTCTCAAGTGGGAAATTCTATAATCTCAACTTTTTTTGCCTTTTCAGGAAACTTTTGAATGGAGCGCATCATTGGTGCGCTCCGAAGTGTGCTCCAAAGCTCTCTCCAGCTGCGTGCACCTGCCCCGGCCGCGCACCCGGCCCCGCCCAGCTTCGCTCACCTGTCCCGGGCGTCTGGTGCGGAACCTTAGAGTAAGAAACATCACCGTGCACCTTGGCCAACGTGCGCGACTCGACCGAGCGCGCACTGGCCGAGGTGCACACCGATTTCACCTGGGTGCGCGCGCAGCACCTCGGGCGCACCGGGGTGCGCGCACAACGCCCGGGTTGCACCGTGGCCTGTGTGCTCGGGGCGCCTCGGGTGCGCGCTCGGTGTCGCCCCCGCGCGCGCGGTAGTGCGGGCAGCGCACCCCGGCCCGGCCCGGCCCCGACGAGAACGCAAACGGGCAAAAGGTTTATTCAAATAGCATTGCGACGCCCGGCGAAAAACTAAAAAAGGGTGCAACACCGGGACTTCCCGGGAGGTCACCCATCCCAGTACTACTCCGGCCCAAGCGCGCTTAACTGCGGAGTTCTGATGGGATCCGGTGCACTAACGCTGGTATGATCGCACCCGTTATGAGCTTGTCGCAGTGTGTACTTAGCAAACCGCGACCCACGTGCGAATCCACCCCGGCCACCCACCCCCGTCGAGGTGCACACCCTCCCTCGCGAAGTGCGCCCCGTTCGCCAAGTGTGAGCCCTGCCCGGGTGCGCGCACCTTGCTAGGGCGTCGGGTGTGCACCCGGCCCGGCCTACGTGCGTGCACCTGGAGGGGGCGTCGTGTGCGTGCAGTGTCCCGTCTGCAACGCGGTGCCCACACACCACCTCGGGCGCAACGACCTGCGCTCACATGTGGGCCGAGTGCACCTTGGTGCATGTTCGGGGCGCCTCGGGTGCACGCTCGATCTTGCCCCGGTGCACCAAGGCGCTCGGTTTGCCCCGGGTGCGCACTTGGTGCAAGGTGGGCACCCAAAATAGGGATCAAGCACCAAAACACAAGTTTCGGGATGCAAAATGGGACCCAAGGACCACAAATGCGTTCCAAGACCCATGATGGGTCCACGAGAACAAAAATGTGTTCCGAGACTTAATAAACAAATATTGGGTTTTAGGAGAAGAAACATGCTCTGATGCCCAAAACGAGAATCGACCCCGAAAAGGCCACAGGCCAAAAGTGGGATGCGAGACAAAAAAAAATGGGACCCGAGGACCAAAATTGGGTTCCCAGGTCGAAGACAGGGCAACCGGACAAGAAACGACCTCTAAGGCTCGAAATGAGTCCCGACGACTAAAACTTGACAAGAAGCACCCATCAGGCACCCAACTCGACACCCATGGGATGCCGACCCACCCGGGCTTCCACCTAGCACACCTTGGCACCCACCCACCCTCGCACCCAACCTCGCACCCAACTTAGCACCTTTGAACCCACATTGGCACTCACCCTGACCCTGGCACCTTGGAACCCACATTGGCACTCACCTTGACCCTGGCACCCACCTTTGCACTCACCTTGGGACCCACCCTGGCTCCCACCTCGGCACCCACCCAGACACCCACCTTGGTTCCTTGGCACCCACCTTGGATCCTTGGCACCCACCCCGACACCCACCTTGGCACGCAACTTGGCTACTTGCCACCCACCTTGGCTCCTTGACGCCCACCCCGACAACCACCCCGTGACCTACCCTGGCTAGGGTTGGTGCACACCCACCCTGGTGCCCACCTTGGCACCCACCCTATGACCCACCTTGGCACGCACCTTAGTACCCACCCCGTTACCCACCCTAGGACCCACCCCGTGACCCACCTTGGCCAGGGTGGGTGCCTTGGTGCGCACAACTTGCCTGGGCTGCACACCAGGGCGGGCTCAAGATGGCACCCGCGTTCCGTTTTTTTCACTATCTTTCAAAACGGAAATTTTAAAATCTCATTTTTTTCTTTTTTTTGCCTTTTCTGGAAATTAGTGAAGGCAGCGCATCAAAGGTGCGCAATGCTGGTGCGAACCCGGGAGCGCTCCGATGTGTGCTCCAAGGTGCGGCGTGCACGAAGTTCGAGCCCGGTTTGCCCCGGGTGCGCACCTCGCGTGCACCTTCGCCGGGGTGAGCACCTTGGCTGGGTTGCGCGCCCTGGTGCGTACCAAGGAGCGCTCTGAAGTGTGCTCCAAGGTGCGGCGTGCACGAAGTCGGAGCCCGGTTTGCCCCGGGTGTGCACCTCGGGTGCGCACCTCGCGTGCACCTTCGCTGCGGTGGGCACCTTGGCTGGGTTGCGCGCCTTGGTGGGCACCATGCAGTGCACGAAGTCGGAGCCCGGTTTGCCCCGGGCGCGCACCTCCGCCAGGGTGGGCACCTTGGTGCGCACAACTTGCCTGGGCTGCGCACCAGGAAGGGCTCAAGATGGCACCCGCGTTCCGTTTTTTTCACTATCTTTCAGAACGGAAATTTTAAAATATCGTTTTTTTTTGCCTTTTCTGGAAATTAGTGAAGGCAGCGCATCAAAGGTGCGCAACGCTGGTGCGAACCTGGGAGCGCTCCGATGTGTGCTCCAAGGTGCGGCGTGCACGAAGTCGGAGCCCGGTTTGCCCCGGGTGCGCCCTGGTGGGCACCATGGTGCGCACCAAGGAGCGCTCCGAAGTGTGCTCCAAGGTGCGGCCTGCACGAAGTCGGAGCCCGGTTTGCCCCGGGTGTGCACCTCGGGTGGGCACCTTGGTGCGCATGCCTTGCCTGGGCTGCGCACCAGGGCGGGCTCAAGATGGCACCCGCGTTCCTTTTTTTTCACTATCTTTCAAAACGGAAATTTTAAAATCTCATTTTTTTTTGCCTTTTTCTGGAAATTAGTGAAGGCAGCGCATCAAAGGTGCGCACCTCGCTGCCCACCACGGTGCGCAACGCCGGTGGGCACCCGGGAGTGCTTCGAAGTGTGCTCCAAGGTGCTGCGTGCACGTTGTCGGAGCCCGGTTTGCCCCGGGTGCGCACCTCGCGTGCACCTTCGTCGGGGTGGGCACCTTGGCTTGGTTTGCCCCGGCTGCGCTCCGAAGCGGGGTTATTGGAGCGCCGCCTCTTTTTTTGTCGGAGCGTTTGGTGGGGTTTCTCGCATTGGCTCTTCCGAGGCCCGGTTGCCACCCTGGCGCGCACGAAGTCGGAAGTAGGGTTAATTGCCCGGGTGCGCACCTTTGCCAGGGTGGCACCTTACCTGGGCTGCGCACCAGGGCGGGCTCAAGATGGCACGCGCGTTCCGTTTTTTTCACTATCTTTCAAAACGGAAATTTTAAAATCTCCTTTTTTTTTTGCCTTTTCTGGAAATTAGTGAAGGCAGCGCATCAAAGGTGCGCACCTCGCTGCCCACCTTGGTGTGCTCTGAGGTGCGCACCCGGGAGCGCTACGAAGTGTGCTCCAAGGTGCGGCGTGCACGTTGTCGGAGCCCGGTTTGCCCCGGGTGCGCACCTCGCCTGCACCTTGGCCGGGGTGGGCACCTTGGCTGGGTTTGCCCAGGGTGCGCTCCGAAGCGGGGTTACTGGAGCGCCCCCTCTTTTTTTGTCAGAGAGTTTGGTGGGGTTTCTCGCATTGGCTCTTCCCAGGCCCGGTTGTTGGGTGCGCTCCCACCCTGGCGCGCGCGAAGTTGGAAGTTGGGTTAATTGCCCGGGCGCGCACCTTCGCCAGGGTGGGCACCTTGGTGCGCAAACCTTGGCTGGGCTGCGCACCAGGGCGGGCTCAAGATGGCACCAGCATTCCCTTTTTCTCACTATCTTTCAAAACGGAAATTTTAAAATCTCGTTTTTTTTTTGCCTTTTATGGAAATTAGTGAAGGCATCGCATCAAAGGTGCGCACCTCGCTGCCCACCTTGGTGTGCTCCGAGGTGCCCACCACGGTGCGCAACGCCGGTGCGAACCCGGGAGCGCCCCGATGTGTGCTCCAAGGTGCGGCGTGCACGAAGTCGGACCCCGGTTTGCCCCGGGTGCGCACCTCGCGTGCACCTTGGTGCGCACACCTTGGCTGGGTTGCGCGGCCTGGTGGGCACCATGGTGCGCACCAAGGAGCGCTCCGAAGTGTGCTCCAAGGTGCGGCGTGCACGAAGTCGGAGCCCGGTTTGCCCCGGGTGCGCACCTTCGCCGCGGTGGGCACCATGGCGTGCACGAAGTCGGAGCCCGGTTTGCCCCGGGTGCGCACCTCGCGTGCACCTTCGCCGGGGTGGGCACCTCGGCTGGGTTGCGCGCCCTGGTGCGCACCAAGGAGCGCTCTGAAGTGTGCTCCAAGGTGCGGCGTGCACGAAGTCGGAGCCCGGTTTGCCCCGGGTGTGCACCTCGCGTGCACCTTCGCTGCGGTGGGCACCTTGGCTGGGTTGCGCGCCTTGGTGGGCACCATGCAGTGCACGAAGTCGGAGCCCGGTTTGCCCCGGGCGCGCACCTCCGCCAGGGTGGGCACCTTGGTGCGCACAACTTGCCTGGGCTGCGCACCAGGAAGGGCTCAAGATGGCACCCGCGTTCCGTTTTTTTCACTATCTTTCAGAACGGAAATTTTAAAATATCGTTTTTTTTTGCCTTTTCTGGAAATTAGTGAAGGCAGCGCATCAAAGGTGCGCAACGCTGGTGCGAACCTGGGAGCGCTCCGATGTGTGCTCCAAGGTGCGGCGTGCACGAAGTCGGACCCCGGTTTGCCCCGGGTGCGCACCTCGCGTGCACCTTGGTGCGCACACCTTGGCTGGGTTGCGCGCCCTGGTGGGCACCATGGTGCGCACCAAGGAGCGCTCCGAAGTGTGCTCCAAGGTGCGGCGTGCACGAAGTCGGAGCCCGGTTTGCCCCGGGTGCGCACCTCGCGTGCACCTTCGCCGCGGTGGGCACCATGGCGTGCACGAAGTCGGAGCCCGGTTTGCCCCGGGTGCGCACCTCGCGTGCACCTTCGCCGGGGTGGGCACCTTGGTGTGCAGACCTTGGCTGGGTTGCGCGCCCTGGTGGGCACCATGGTGCGCACCAAGGAGCGCTCCGAAGTGTGCTCCAAGGTGCGGCCTGCACGAAGTCGGAGCCCGGTTTGCCCCGCGTGTGCACCTCGGGTGGGCACCTTGGTGCGCATGCCTTGCCTGGGCTGCGCACCAGGGCGGGCTCAAGATGGCACCCGCGTTCCTTTTTTTTCACTATCTTTCAAAACGGAAATTTTAAAATCTCATTTTTGTTTGCCTTTTTCTGGAAATTAGTGAAGGCAGCGCATCAAAGGTGCGCACCTCGCTGCCCACCACGGTGCGCAACGCCGGTGGGCACCCGGGAGTGCTTCGAAGTGTGCTCCAAGGTGCTGCGTGCACGTTGTCGGAGCCCGGTTTGCCCCGGGTGCGCACCTCGCGTGCACCTTCGTCGGGGTGGGCACCTTGGCTGGGTTTGCCCCGGCTGCGCTCCGAAGCGGGGTTATTGGAGCGCCGCCTCTTTTTTTGTCGGAGCGTTTGGTGGGGTTTCTCGCATTGGCTCTTCCGAGGCCCGGTTGCCACCCTGGCGCGCACGAAGTCGGAAGTAGGGTTAATTGCCCGGGTGCGCACCTTTGCCAGGGTGGGCACCTTACCTGGGCTGCGCACCAGGGCGGGCTCAAGATGGCACGCGCGTTCCGTTTTTTTCACTATCTTTCAAAACGGAAATTTTAAAATCTCCTTTTTTTTTTGCCTTTTCTGGAAATTAGTGAAGGCAGCGCATCAAAGGTGCGCACCTCGCTGCCCACCTTGGTGTGCTCTGAGGTGCGCACCCGGGAGCGCTACGAAGTGTGCTCCAAGGTGCGGCGTGCACGTTGTCGGAGCCCGGTTTGCCCCGGGTGCGCACCTCGCCTGCACCTTGGCCGGGGTGGGCACCTTGGCTGGGTTTGCCCAGGGTGCGCTCCGAAGCGGGGTTACTGGAGCGCCCCCTCTTTTTTTGTCAGAGCGTTTGGTGGGGTTTCTCGCATTGGCTCTTCCCAGGCCCGGTTGTTGGGTGCGCTCCCACCCTGGCGCGCGCGAAGTTGGAAGTTGGGTTAATTGCCCGGGCGCGCACCTTCGCCAGGGTGGGCACCTTGGTGCGCACACCTTGGCTGGGCTGCGCACCAGGGCGGGCTCAAGATGGCACCAGCATTCCCTTTTTCTCACTATCTTTCAAAACGGAAATTTTAAAATCTCGTTTTTTTTTTGCCTTTTATGGAAATTAGTGAAGGCATCGCATCAAAGGTGCGCACCTCGCTGCCCACCTTGGTGTGCTCCGAGGTGCCCACCACGGTGCGCAACGCCGGTGCGAACCCGGGAGCGCCCCGATGTGTGCTCCAAGGTGCGGCGTGCACGAAGTCGGACCCCGGTTTGCCCCGGGTGCGCACCTCGCGTGCACCTTGGTGCGCACACCTTGGCTGGGTTGCGCGGCCTGGTGGGCACCATGGTGCGCACCAAGGAGCGCTCCGAAGTGTGCTCCAAGGTGCGGCGTGCACGAAGTCGGAGCCCGGTTTGCCCCGGGTACGCACCTCGCGTGCACCTTCGCCGGGGTGGGCACCTCGGCTGGGTTGCGCGCCCTGGTGCGCACCAAGGAGCGCTCCGAAGTGTGCTCCAAGGTGCGGCGTGCACGAAGTCGGAGCCCGGTTTGCCCCGGGTGCGCACCTTCGCCGCGGTGCGCACCATGGCGTGCACGAAGTCGGAGCCCGGTTTGCCCCGGGTGCGCACCTCGCGTGCACCTTCGGCGGGGTTGCCCGCCCTGGTGGGCACCATGGTGCGCACCAAGGAGCGCTCCGAAGTGTGCTCCAAGGTGCGGCGTGCACGAAGTCGGAGCCCGGTTTGCCCCGGGTGCGCACCTCGCGTGCACCTTCGGCGGGGTTGCGCGCCCTGGTGGGCACCATGGTGCGCACCAAGGAGCGCTCCGAAGTGTGCTCCAAGGTGCGGCGTGCACGAAGTCGGAGCCCGGTTTGCCCCGGGTGCGCACCTCGCGTGCACCTTCGCCGCGGTGGGCACCATGGCGTGCACGAAGTCGGAGCCCGGTTTGCCCCGGGTGCGCACCTCGCGTGCACCTTCGCCGGGGTGGGCACCTCGGCTGGGTTGCGCGCCCTGGTGCGCACCAAGGAGCGCTCCGAAGTGTGCTCCAAGGTGCGGCGTGCACGAAGTCGGAGCCCGGTTTGCCCCGGGTGCGCACCTCGCGTGCACCTTCGCCAGGGTGGGCACCTCGGTGCGCACACCTTCTCAATGTTTTCTTGCCTTTTCTGGAAATTGGTGAAGGCAGCGCATCAAAGGTGCGCACCTCGGTGTGCTCCGAGGTGCGAACCCGAGAGCGCTCCGAGGTGCCCACGAAGTCGAAAGTCGGGTTAATTGCATTGTTTTCCCCGGGTGCGCTCCGAGGTGCGCAACATCGGCGCGCACCAAGGAGGGCTCCGAAGTGTGCTCCAAGGTGCGCACGATGGCGTGCACCTCTGGTGCGCACGATTCGGAGCTCGGTTTGACCGGGGTGCGCACACCTTGGCTGGGTTGCGCACCTTTTGTGCGCTCCAAGGTGCGCACGAAGTCGGAGCTCGGTTTGCCCCGGGTGCGCACCTTCGCCAGGGTGCGCACCTTGATGCGCACGCCTTGGCTGGGCTGCGCACCTTGGTGGGCGCCATGGTGCGCACCTTTCGTGCGCTCCAAGGTGCGCACGAAGTCGGAGCTCGGTTTGCCCCGGGTGCGCACCTTGGTGGGCGCCATGGTGCACTCCGAGGTGCCCAAGATTGGTGCGCACCAAGGAGCGCTCCGAAGTGCGCTCCAAGGTGCGCGCGAAGTCGAAAGTTGGGTTAATTGTCCGGTTTGCCTCGGGTGCGCACCTTGCGTGCACCTTCGCCAGGGTGGGCGCCTTGGTGCGCACACCTTGGCTGGGCTGCGCACACCTTGGCACCCGCGTTTCCTTCATTTTAAATTTTTTTTTTTTACAATCTCTCAAGTGGGAAATTCTATAATCTCAACTTTTTTTGCCTTTTCAGGAAACTTTTGAATGGAGCGCATCATTGGTGCGCTCCGAAGTGTGCTCCAAAGCTCTCTCCAGCTGCGTGCACCTGCCCCGGCCGCGCACCCGGCCCCGCCCAGCTTCGCTCACCTGTCCCGGGCGTCTGGTGCGGAACCTTAGAGTAAGAAACATCACCGTGCACCTTGGCCAACGTGCGCGACTCGACCGAGCGCGCACTGGCCGAGGTGCACACCGATTTCACCTGGGTGCGCGCGCAGCACCTCGGGCGCACCGGGGTGCGCGCACAACGCCCGGGTTGCACCGTGGCCTGTGTGCTCGGGGCGCCTCGGGTGCGCGCTCGGTGTCGCCCCCGCGCGCGCGGTAGTGCGGGCAGCGCACCCCGGCCCGGCCCGGCCCCGACGAGAACGCAAACGGGCAAAAGGTTTATTCAAATAGCATTGCGACGCCCGGCGAAAAACTAAAAAAGGGTGCAACACCGGGACTTCCCGGGAGGTCACCCATCCCAGTACTACTCCGGCCCAAGCGCGCTTAACTGCGGAGTTCTGATGGGATCCGGTGCACTAATGCTGGTATGATCGCACCCGTTATGAGCTTGTCGCAGTGTGTACTTAGCAAACCGCGACCCACGTGCGAATCCACCCCGGCCACCCACCCCCGTCGAGGTGCACACCCTCCCTCGCGAAGTGCGCCCCGTTCGCCAAGTGTGAGCCCTGCCCGGGTGCGCGCACCTTGCTAGGGCGTCGGGTGTGCACCCGGCCCGGCCTACGTGCGTGCACCTGGAGGGGGCGTCGTGTGCGTGCAGTGTCCCGTCTGCAACGCGGTGCCCACACACCACCTCGGGCGCAACGACCTGCGCTCACATGTGGGCCGAGTGCACCTTGGTGCATGTTCGGGGCGCCTCGGGTGCACGCTCGATCTTGCCCCGGTGCACCAAGGCGCTCGGTTTGCCCCGGGTGCGCACTTGGTGCAAGGTGGGCACCCAAAATAGGGATCAAGCACCAAAACACAAGTTTCGGGATGCAAAATGGGACCCAAGGACCACAAATGCGTTCCAAGACCCATGATGGGTCCACGAGAACAAAAATGTGTTCCGAGACTTAATAAACAAATATTGGGTTTTAGGAGAAGAAACATGCTCTGATGCCCAAAACGAGAATCGACCCCGAAAAGGCCACAGGCCAAAAGTGGGATGCGAGACAAAAAAAAATGGGACCCGAGGACCAAAATTGGGTTCCCAGGTCGAAGACAGGGCAACCGGACAAGAAACGACCTCTAAGGCTCGAAATGAGTCCCGACGACTAAAACTTGACAAGAAGCACCCATCAGGCACCCAACTCGACACCCATGGGATGCCGACCCACCCGGGCTTCCACCTAGCACACCTTGGCACCCACCCACCCTCGCACCCAACCTCGCACCCAACTTAGCACCTTTGAACCCACATTGGCACTCACCCTGACCCTGGCACCTTGGAACCCACATTGGCACTCACCTTGACCCTGGCACCCACCTTTGCACTCACCTTGGGACCCACCCTGGCTCCCACCTCGGCACCCACCCAGACACCCACCTTGGTTCCTTGGCACCCACCTTGGATCCTTGGCACCCACCCCGACACCCACCTTGGCACGCAACTTGGCTACTTGCCACCCACCTTGGCTCCTTGACGCCCACCCCGACAACCACCCCGTGACCTACCCTGGCTAGGGTTGGTGCACACCCACCCTGGTGCCCACCTTGGCACCCACCCTATGACCCACCTTGGCACGCACCTTAGTACCCACCCCGTTACCCACCCTAGGACCCACCCCGTGACCCACCTTGGCCAGGGTGGGTGCACCCACCCTGGTGCCCACCTTGGCACCCACCCATCCTAGCACCCAGCCTGTGACCGGGCTTGGAACCCAACCTTGCACCCGCACCCGTCTTGGCCAGTGTGGGTGCGCACCCATCCTGGCACCCACGTTGTGACACACCCTTTAACCCACGCACCCTAGCACCCACGTTGGCACCCACCTTGGAACCCAACCTAGCAACTTGGCACCCACCCCGTGACCCACCTTGGCATCCACCATAGCAGTCGCCGACTTGGCACCCACCTCGGCACCCACCTTGACACTTGTGGACCCACCTTGCCACTCACCCTAGCATCGACCCATCCTAGCACCCACCCTGGCACCTTTGCACCCTAGCACTCACCCATCCTAGCACCTAACCTGTGACCCACCTTGACACTCACCCTCGCACCCACCTTGGAACCCAACCTAGCACCCACCCACCCTGACACCAACCCTAGCACCTACCCACCCTTGCACCCACCCTGTGACCCATCTTGGCACCCACCCATCCTACCACTCAACCTATCACCCACCTTCTCACCCACCTTGGCATCCACCTTAGCACCCACCCACACTGGCACCTTGGCACCCACCTCGGGCAAGGTGGGTGCACACCCACCCTGGCACCCAATTTAGAACCCACCGAGCATGTTACCCACCTTGGCACCCACATTGCAGCCCACCCTAGTACCCACCCTATGACCCACATTGGCATCCACACCCTAGCACCCAGGCACCTCGACACCCGCCTTGACACCCACCCTAGCACTGAACCTGTGACCCACCTTGGAACTCACCCTAGAACCCACCCACCCTGTGAACCACCTTGGCATCCACCTTAGCACCCACCCACCTTGGCACCCACTCTAGCACTCACCCATCCTAACACCCAACTTGTTACCCACCTTGGCACCCGCCCTCGCGTCCACCTTGAAACCCACCCTAGCACCCACCCACGCAGGAGCCCACCTTGGCACCCAACCTAACACCCACGCATCCTGGCACCCAACTTGTGACCCACCTTGGAACCCACCCTAGTACCCACCTTTGAACCCACTATATCACCAACCCACCTTGGCACCCACCCTATGACCCTCTTTGGAATCCACCCTAGCACGCACCCACCCTGGCACCCACCATGGAGCGCACCCTAGCACCCACCCACCTCGGCACGCACCTCAACACCCACCTTGGTGTGCGCACTGCGCCAACCTCTCAAAGACCCTATGTGGTGCGCTCCAAAGTGTACACCTTTGGTGCGCTCCAAGGTGCGCACCTTTGGTGCACACCGAGGTGCACACCAAAGTGTGCACCGAGGTGAGCACCAAAGTGCACTCCAGGGTGCACACCAAGGCGTGCACCTTTGGTGCGGTCAATGCAAACGAATTCGGAAGTTGGGGTCGATGTCCTAATCGCTGCTGCAGACTACACGTATGAGAATCGGACAAATAGCTTTATATAGGGGAGGTGTTGCGTTTGATGGGTCGACTCCCCTGGTTGTGTGCACTGCACCAACTTCAAAGACCCTGTCTTGTTTAAGAAGTCAAAAGTTGGGGTGGATGTCCTAATCATTGCTGCAGTCTACGCATGTATGAGAATCAGACAAATAGCTTATATAGGGGAGGTGTTGCATTCGGTGGGTTGACTCCCCTGGTTGTGCGCACTGCGCCAACCTCAAAGACCCCGCATAGCAGAAGAAGTCGGAAGTCGGATTTTGGTGAGCACCAAGGCGTGCACCTTTGGTGCGGTCAACGCAGACGAATTCAGAAGTTGGGGTGGATGTCCTAATCGTTGTTGCAGGCTACACATGTATGAGAATCAGACAAATAGCTTATATAGGGGAGGTGTTGGGTTTGATGGGTCAACTCCCTTGGTTGTGCGCATTACGCCAACCTCAAAGACCTTGTTTTCGTTAAGAAGTCAAAAGTTGGGGTCAATGTCCTAATGGCTCCTGCAGGCTACACATGTATGAGAATCGGACAAATAGCTTATATAGGGGAGGTGTTGGGTTTGATGGGTCGACTCCCCTGGTTGTGCGCATTACGTCAACCTCAAAGACCTTGTTTTCGTTAAGAAGTCAAAAGTTGGGGTCGATGTCCTAATTGCTCCTGTAGACTACACATGTATGAGAATCAGACAAATAGCTTATATAGGGGAGGTGTTGGGTTTGATGGGTTGACTCCCCTAGTTGTTCGCATTACACCAACCTCAAAGACCTTGTTTTCGTTTAGAAGCCGAAAGTTGGGGTCGATGTCCTAATTGCTCCTGCAGGCTACGCATGTATGAGAATCAGACAAATAGCTTATATAGGGGAGGTGTTGGGTTTGATGGGTCGACTCCCCTGGTTGTGCGCATTGCGCCAACCTCAAAGACCCTGCATTGCGGATGAAGTCGAAAGTCAGAGTTTGGTGTGCTACAAGGTGTGGTCGAAGGTGCTCACCTAGGTGTGCACCTTTGGAGCACAGGAAAAGTGCCCTCCAAAAGTGCGCACCTTTGGAGTGCACAAAAGTGCCCTCCAAAAGTGCGCACCTTTGGAGCGCAGAAAAGTGCCCTCCAAAAAGTGCCCTCCAAAAGTGCGCACCTTTGGAGCGCAGAAAAGTGCCCTCCAAAAAGTGCCCTCCAAAAGTGCGCACCTTTGGAGCGCAGAAAAGTGCCCTCCAAAAAGTGCCCTCCAAAAGTGCGCACCTTTGGAGCGCAGAAAAGTGCCCTCCAAAAAGTGCCCTCCAAAAGTGCGCACCTTTGGAGCGCAGAAAAGTGCCCTCCAAAAAGTGCCCTCCAAAAGTGCGCACCTTTGGAGCGCAGAAAAGTGCCCTCCAAAAAGTGCCCTCCAAAAGTGCGCACCTTTGGAGCGCAGAAAAGTGCCCTCCAAAAAGTGCCCTCCAAAAGTGCGCACCTTTGGAGCGCAGAAAAGTGCCCTCCAAAAAGTGCCCTCCAAAAGTGCGCACCTTTGGAGCGCAGAAAAGTGCCCTCCAAAAAGTGCCCTCCAAAAGTGCGCACCTTTGGAGCGCAGAAAAGTGCCCTCCAAAAGTGCGCACCTTTGGAGCGCACAAAAGTGCCCTCCAAAAGTGCGCACTTTTGGTGCGCACCAAGGCGCTGGTTCGGTCGTTGCAGGCGAGTTCGGAAGTTGGGGTCGATGTCCTGAGCGGAGGTGCAAACTACACAGGTGTCGGAATCGGACAAATAGCTTATATAGGGGAGGTGTATGCTTCGATGGGTCGACTCCCCAGGTTGAGCGCACCGCGCCAACCTCAAAGACCCTACGGTATGGATGAAGTCGGAAGTTGGGTCCGATGACCGATTCGATTAGTAGGTATGCTCATGAGGTCGGAATTTGGGTCCGATGACCTGCCATGTGCAGGAAGGCGAATGTTGACACTGTGCGTTGCAAGGTGCACACCAAGGCGCTGGTGCGGTCTTTTTAGTCGAGTTCGGAAGTTGGGGTCGATGTCCTGATCGGAGGTGCAAGCTACACAGGTGTGGGAATCGGACAAATAGCTTATATAGGGGAGGTGTATGCTTCGTTGGGTCGACTCCCCGGGTTGAGCGCACCGCGCCAACCTCAAAGACCCTACGGTATGGATGAAGTCGGAAGTTGGGTCCGATGACCGATTCGATATGTAGGCATACTCGCGAGGTCGGAATTTGGGTCCGATGACCTGCCACGTGCAGGAAGGCGAATGTTGGCACTGTGCGTTGCAAGGTGCGCACCAAGGCGCTGGTTCGGTCGTTGGAGGCGAGTTCGGAAGTTGGGGTCGATGTCTTGATCGGAGGTGCAAACTACACAGGTGTGGGAATCGGACAAATAGCTTATATAGGGGAGGTGTATGCTTCGTTGGGTCGACTCCCCGGGTTGAGCGCACCGCGCCAACCTCAAAGACCCTACGGTATGGATGAAGTCGGAAGTTGGGTCCGATGACCGATTCGATATGTAGGCATACTCGCGAGGTCGGAATTTGGGTCCGATGACCTGCCATGTGCAGGAAGGCGAATGTTGGGACTGTGCGTCGCAAGGTGCGCACCAAGGCGCTGGTGCCGTCGTTGCAGTCGAGTTCGGAAGTTGGGGTCGATGTCCTGGTCAGAGGTGCAAACTACACAGGTGTGGGAATCGGACAAATAGCTTATATAGGGGAGGTGTATGCTTCGATGGGTCGACTCCCTGGGTTGAGCGCACCGCGCCAACCTCAAAGACCCTACAGTATGGATGAAGTCGGAAGTTGGGTCCGATGACCGATTCGATACGTAGGCATATTGGCGAGGTCTGAATTTGTGTCCGATGACCTGCCATGCGCAGGAAGGCGGAATTTGGGTCCGATGACCGAGTTGATGGCGTGCCATGCGCAGAAAGGCGGAATTTGGGTCCGATGACCGAGTTGATGTTGATGGCCCGCCATGCACAGGAAGGCGGAATTTGGGTCCGATGACCGATTTGAAGGCGTGCCATACGCAAAAAGGCGGAGTTTGGGTCCGATGACCGAGTTGATATTGATGGCCCGCCATGCGCAGGAAGGCGGAATTTGGGTCCGATGACCTGACATACGCATGGAGTCCGACTCGGGGGCCGATGTTCGATTCGATGACTTGCATTGTGGGTAAAGTCGGAAGTTGTGGTCTTTGACCCGATTCGATGACCAGACTTCGGCTGCTTGAGAATCGGACAAATAACTTATATAGGGGAGGTAGTGTTCTCGAGCATCCTCCCCCCGTGCCCGTTTATGTCGATTGATGCTGGTGCTCGACTGGTTGGAGCGCTCGGATGCAAAAATCTTGCACCAGGATTTATCGATTGTGATGGACACGGCAAGTCTCCTGATTGCTATGCAGGAGCTCATCGTGAATCTCTATGCGGCCTTGGTATGGACTCGACCTGCGGAATGGTTCGGCAATGGTAGTCGCTCCAACACGTCCTTGCAATGGCCACAGAGGTGATTCGACTAGAGCTCCAGTCTAGCTTTTGGGTTGCTTGGCGGACTGGTATAGCCGCGATCGAGTTCCGGCCATGAACGTTTTAGATAGCTCTTGGGCTTTCTGGGACGGAAGTCGGAAGTTTGGGCTGTTGTCCGATTTGATGACCATTCTTCGGATGTGTGAGAATCGGACAAATAACTTATATAGGGGACTGTGTTGTCTCACGCAGCCCCCTCCGTGCCCCTCTATCTCGACCGATGTTGGTGCTTGAAAGGGTTGGGATCGCTCGGATTTATAAACGTGCACCACCATTTGTCGAGTGTGAGGGACGCGGCAGGTCTCCTAAATGCTATGCGGGCGCTCTCTGAGAATCTCTATCCGGCCTCGACACAGACTAGTCTTGCTGAATGGTTTGGCACTGGTAGTCGATCCAACACGTCGTTGTTGTGGCCGCCTAGGCGATTCGATTCGAGCCCCCGTCTAGCTTTTGGGTTGCTTGGCGGATTTTGCCCTATCCGCAAGTGAGCTCGGTCCCTAAACGTTCGAGAAACCCGATTGCTATGCGCCGACTCTCTTTCTTGCGAGCCTCCATCTAGCTTTTGGGTCTCTACGGAACGGAAGTCGGAATCTGGGACCGTTGTTTGATTCGACGAGGCAGACTACGGTTGTGCGAGAATCGGACAAATAACTTATATAGGGGAGGTGTTGACTGGAGCATTCTCCCCCGTGCCCCTCTAACTCGACCAATGCTGGCGCTCGAACGGTGGTAGCGCTCGGATTTTCATTGAGCGCCAGCATTGGTCGATTTAGAGGGGCATGCGAGATTCCCGAATGCTATGCGAGGGCTCTAACGGAAATGTCTATTGGTTTCGGTATGGATGCAATTGCGAGTGGTTCGGCAAAGGTAGTCGTTCCGATGCGTCCATGTCGTGGCCAAATCGATAATTCGATTTGAGCCCTCGTATAGCATTTGGGTCTCTCGATGTGATTCCGCATTCCAGTCCCTTTGGGCACTGCTTGAGCCGCATCCCAGGGGGTTCCCTTCCCAATAATCTGCCTCGCAACCCGATTGCTATGCGGTGAGGCTCCTCGGCCGCCTCGGAACTATCTGTGTATCAGACGCATCGCGGGATAAGGGGTTGGCAACGGTAGTCGCCCCAAGCGCGTCCGATGCTTGGACCATTCCGAGGCGGCCCTGAAGCCTCTTCCGTCTAGCCGTTGGGTCCTTCTCGCCGCATCCCTCGCCTCGCACCCCGATTGCTATGCGGTGAGGCTCCTCGGCCGCCTCGGAACTATCTGTGTATCGGACGCGTCGCGGGATAAGGGGTTGTCACTGGTAGTCGCCCCAAGCGCGTCCGATGCTTGGACCATTCCGAGGCGGCCCTGAAGCCTCTTCCGTCTAGCCGTTGGGTCCTTCTCGCCGCATCCCTCGCCTTGCACCCCGATTGCTATGCGGTGAGGCTCCTCGGCCGCCTCGGAACTATCTGTGTATCGGACGCGTCGCGGGATAAGGGGTTGTCACTGGTAGTCGCCCCAAGCGCGTCCGATGCTTGGACCATTCCGAGGCGGCCCTGAAGCCTCTTCCGTCTAGCCGTTGGGTCCTTCTCGCCGCATCCCTCGCCTCGCACCCCGATTGCTATGCGGTGAGGCTCCTCGGCCGCCTCGGAACTATCTGTGTATCGGACGCGTCGCGGGATAAGGGGTTGTCATTGGTAGTCGCCCCAAGCGCGTCCGATGCTTGGACCATTCCGAGGCGGCCCTGAAGCCTCTTCCGTCTAGCCGTTGGGTCCTTCTCGCCGCATCCCTCGCCTCGCACCCCGATTGCTATGCGGTGAGGCTCCTCGGCCGCCTCGGAACTATCTGTGTATCGGACGCGTCGCGGGATAAGGGGTTGTCACTGGTAGTCGCCCCAAGCGCGTCCGATGCTTGGACCATTCCGAGGCGGCCCTGAAGCCTCTTCCGTCTAGCCGTTGGGTCCTTCTCGCCGCATCCCTCGCCTCGCACCCCGATTGCTATGCGGTGAGGCTCCTCGGCCGCCTCGGAACTATCTGTGTATCGGACGCGTCGCGGGATAAGGGGTTGTCACTGGTAGTCGCCCCAAGCGCGTTCGATGCTTGGACCATTCCGAGGCGGCCCTGAAGCCTCTTCCGTCTAGCCGTTGGGTCCTTCTCGCCGCATCCCTCGCCTCGCACCCCGATTGCTATGCGGTGAGGCTCCTCGGCCGCCTTGGAACTATCTGTGTATCGGACGCGTCGCGGGATAAGGGGTTGTCACTGGTAGTCGCCCCAAGCGCGTCCGATGCTTGGACCATTCCGAGGCGGACCCGAAGCCTCTTCCGTCTAGCCGTTGGGTCCTTCTCGCCGCATCCTTCGCCTCGCACCCCGATTGCTATGCGGTGAGGCTCCTCGGCCGCCTCGGAACTATCTGTGTATCGGACGCGTCGCGGGATAAGGGGTTGTCACTGGTAGTCGCCCCAAGCGCGTCCGATGCTTGGACCATTCCGAGGCGGACCCGAAGCCTCTTCCGTCTAGCCGTTGGGTCCTTCTCGCCGCATCCCTCGCCTCGCACCCCGATTGCTATGCGGTGAGGCTCCTCGGCCGCCTTGGAACTATCTGTGTATCGGACGCGTCGCGGGATAAGGGGTTGTCACTGGTAGTCGCCCCAAGCGCGTCCGATGCTTGGACCATTCCGAGGCGGACCCGAAGCCTCTTCCGTCTAGCCGTTGGGTCCTTCTCGCCGCATCCCTCGCCTCGCACCCCGATTGCTATGCGGTGAGGCTCCTCGGCCGCCTTGGAACTATCTGTGTATCGGACGCGTCGCGGGATAAGGGGTTGTCACTGGTAGTCGCCCCAAGCGCGTCCGATGCTTGGACCATTCCGAGGCGGACCCGAAGCCTCTTCCGTCTAGCCGTTGGGTCCTTCTCGCCGCATCCCTCGCCTCGCACCCCGATTGCTATGCGGTGAGGCTCCTCGGCCGCCTTGGAACTATCTGTGTATCGGACGCGTCGCGGGATAAGGGGTTGTCACTGGTAGTCGCCCCAAGCGCGTCCGATGCTTGGACCATTCCGAGGCGGCCCCGAAGCCTCTTCCGTGTAGCCGTTGGGTCCTTCTCGCCGCATCCCTCGCCTCGCACCCCGATTGCTATGCGGTGAGGCTCCTCGGCCGCCTTGGAACTATCTGTGTATCGGACGCGTCGCGGGATAAGGGGTTGTCACTGGTAGTCGCCCCAAGCACGTCCGATGCTTGGACCATTCCGAGGCGGCCCCGAAGCCTCTTCCGTGTAGCCGTTGGGTCCTTCTCGCCGCATCCCTCGCCTCGCACCCCGATTGCTATGCGGTGAGGCTCCTCGGCCGCCTTGGAACTATCTGTGTATCGGACGCGTCGCGGGATAAGGGGTTGTCACTGGTAGTCGCCCCAAGCGCGTCCGATGCTTGGACCATTCCGAGGCGGACCTGAAGCCTCTTCCCTCTAGCCGTTGGGGCTTTCTCGCCGCATCCCTCGCCTCGCACCCTGATTGCTATGCTGTGAGGCTCCTCGGCCGCCTTGGAACTATCTGTGTATCGGACGCATCGCGGGATAAGGGGTTGGCAGTGGTAGTCGCCCCAAGCGCATCCGATGCTTGGACCATTCCGAGGCGGCCCTGCAGCCTCTTCCGTCTAGCCGTTGGGGCCATCTCGCCGCATCCCCCACCTCGCACCACGATTGCTATGCGGTGAGGCTCCTTGGCCGCCTCGGAACTATCTGTGTATCGGACGCATCGCGGGATAAGGGGTTGTCACTGGTAGTCGCCCCAAGCGCGTCCGATGCTTGGACTATTCCGAGGCGGCCCTGCAGCCTCTTCCGTCTAGCCGTTGGGGCCATCTCGCTGCATCCCCCACCTCCTCGGCCGCCTCGGAACTATCTGTGTATCGGACGCATCGCGGGATAAGGGGTTGGCAGTGGTAGTCGCCCCAAGCGC
>NW_026729604.1:47500-52262 GCF_030272615.1 Cryptomeria japonica | reverse complement strand
CGCACCCGGGGCAAACCGGGCTCCGACTTCGTGCACGCCATGGTGCCCACCGCGGCGAAGGTGCGCACCCGGGGCAAACCGGGCTAGGACTTCGTGCACGCCGCACCTTGGAGCACACTTCGGAGCGCTCCTTGGTGCGCACCATGGTGCCCACCAGGCCGCGCAACCCAGCCAAGGTGTGCGCACCAAGGTGCACGCGAGGTGCGCACCCGGGGCAAACCGGGGTCCGGCTTCGTGCACGCCGCACCTTGGAGCACACATCGGGGCGCTCCCGGGTTCGCACCGGCGTTGCGCACCGTGGTGGGCACCTCGGAGCGCACCGTGGTGGGCACCTCGGAGCACACCAAGGTGGGCAGCGAGGTGCGCACCTTTGATGCGATGCCTTCACTAATTTCCATAAAAGGCAAAAGAAAACGAGATTTTAAAATTTCCGTTTTGAAAGATAGTGAGAAAAAGGGAATGCTGGTGCCATCTTGAGCCCGCCCTGGTGCGCAGCCCAGCCAAGGTGTGCGCACCAAGGTGCCCACCCTGGCGAAGGTGCGCGCTCGGGCAATTAACCCAACTTCCAACTTCGCGCGCGCCAGGGTGGGAGCGCACCCAACAACCGGGCCTGGGAAGAGCCAATGCGAGAAACCCCACCAAACGCTCTGACAAAAAAAGAGGGGGCGCTCCAGTAACCCCGCTTCGGAGCGCACCCTGGGCAAACCCAGCCAGGGTGCCCACCCCGGCCAAGGTGCAGGCGAGGTGCGCACCCGGGGCAAACCGGGCTCCGACAACGTGCACGCCGCACCTTGGAGCACACTTCGTAGCGCTCCCGGGTGCGCACCTCAGAGCACACCAAGGTGGGCAGCGAGGTGCGCACCTTTGATGCGCTGCCTTCACTAATTTCCAGAAAAGGCAAAAAAAAGAGGAGATTTTAAAATTTCCGTTTTGAAAGATAGTGAAAAAAACGGAACGCGGGTGCCATCTTGAGCCCGCCCGGGTGCACAGCCCAGGTAAGGTGCCCACCCTGGCAAAGGTGCGCACCCGGGCAATTAACCCTACTTCCGACTTCGTGCGCGCCAGGGTGGCAACCGGGCCTGGGAAGAGCCAATGCGAGAAACCCCACCAAACGCTCCGACAAAAAAAGAGGCGGCGCTCCAATAACCCCGCTTCGGAGCGCAGCCGGGGCAAACCCAGCCAAGGTGCCCACCCCGACGAAGGTGCACGCGAGGTGCGCACCCGGGGCAAACCGGGCTCCGACAACGTGCACGCAGCACCTTGGAGCACACTTCGAAGCACTCCCGGGTGCCCACCGGCGTTGCGCACCGTGGTGGGCAGCGAGGTGCGCACCTTTGATGCGCTGCCTTCACTAATTTCCAGAAAAGGCAAAAAAAAATGAGATTTTAAAATTTCCGTTTTGAAAGATAGTGAAAAAAACGGAACGCGGGTGCCATCTTGAGCCCGCCCTGGTGCGCAGCCCAGGCAAGGCATGCGCACCAAGGTGCCCACCCGCGGTGCACACCCGGGGCAAACCGGGCTCCGACTTCGTGCAGGCCGCACCTTGGAGCACACTTCGGAGCGCTCCTTGGTGCGCACCATGGTGCCCACCAGGGCGCACCCGGGGCAAACCGGGCTCCGACTTCGTGCACGCCGCACCTTGGAGCACACATCGGAGCGCTCCCAGGTTCGCACCAGCGTTGCGCACCTTTGATGCGCTGCCTTCACTAATTTCCAGAAAAGGCAAAAAAAAACGATATTTTAAAATTTCCGTTCTGAAAGATAGTGAAAAAAACGGAACGCGGGTGCCATCTTGAGCCCTTCCTGGTGCGCAGCCCAGGCAAGTTGTGCGCACCAAGGTGCCCACCCTGGCGGAGGTGCGCGCCCGGGGCAAACCGGGCTCCGACTTCGTGCACTGCATGGTGCCCACCAAGGCGCGCAACCCAGCCAAGGTGCCCACCGCAGCGAAGGTGCACGCGAGGTGCGCACCCGAGGTGCACACCCGGGGCAAACCGAGCTCCGACTTCGTGCACGCCGCACCTTGGAGCACACTTCAGAGCGCTCCTTGGTGCGCACCAGGGCGCGCAACCCAGCCAAGGTGCTCACCTCGGCGAAGGTGCACGCGAGGTGCGCACCCGGGGCAAGCCGGGCTCGGACTTCGTGCACGCCGCACCTTGGAGCACACATCGGAGCGCTCCCGGGTTCGCACCAGCATTGCGCACCTTTGATGCGCTGCCTTCACTAATTTCCAGAAAAGGCAAAAAAAAAAAAAAAACGAGATTTTAAAATTTCCGTTTTGAAAGATAGTGAAAAAAACGGAACGCGGGTGCCATCTTGAGCCCGCCCTGGTGTGCAGCCCAGGCAAGTTGTGCGCACCAAGGCACCCACCCTGGCCAAGGTGGGTCACGGGGTGGGTCCTAGGGTGGGTAACGGGGTGGGTACTAAGGTGCGTGCCAAGGTGGGTCATGGGGTGGGTGCCAAGGTGGGCACCAGGGTGGGTGTGCACCAACCCTAGCCAGGGTAGGTCACGGGGTGGTTGTCGGGGTGGGCGTCAAGGAGCCAAGGTGGGTGGCAAGTAGCCAAGTTGCGTGCCAAGGTGGGTGTCGGGGTGGGTGCCAAGGATCCAAGGTGGGTGCCAAGGAACCAAGGTGGGTGTCTGGGTGGGTGCCGAGGTGGGAGCCAGGGTGGGTCCCAAGGTGAGTGCAAAGGTGGGTGCCAGGGTCAAGGTGAGTGCCAATGTGGGTTCCAAGGTGCCAGGGTCAGGGTGAGTGCCAATGTGGGTTCAAAGGTGCTAAGTTGGGTGCGAGGTTGGGTGCGAGGGTGGGTGGGTGCCAAGGTGTGCTAGGTGGAAGCCCGGGTGGGTCGGCATCCCATGGGTGTCGAGTTGGGTGCCTGATGGGTGCTTCTTGTCAAGTTTTAGTCGTCGGGACTCATTTCGAGCCTTAGAGGTCGTTTCTTGTCCGGTTGCCCTGTCTTCGACCTGGGAACCCAATTTTGGTCCTCGGGTCCCATTTTTTTTTGTCTCGCATCCCACTTTTGGCCTGTGGCCTTTTCGGGGTCGATTCTCGTTTTGGGCATCAGAGCATGTTTCTTCTCCTAAAACCCAATATTTGTTTATTAAGTCTCGGAACACATTTTTGTTCTCGTGGACCCATCATGGGTCTTGGAACGCATTTGTGGTCCTTGGGTCCCATTTTGCATCCCGAAACTTGTGTTTTGGTGCTTGATCCCTATTTTGGGTGCCCACCTTGCACCAAGTGCGCACCCGGGGCAAACCGAGCGCCTTGGTGCACCGGGGCAAGATCGAGCGTGCACCCGAGGCGCCCCGAACATGCACCAAGGTGCACTCGGCCCACATGTGAGCGCAGGTCGTTGCGCCCGAGGTGGTGTGTGGGCACCGCGTTGCAGACGGGACACTGCACGCACACGACGCCCCGTCCAGGTGCACGCACGTAGGCCGGGCCGGGTGCACACCCGACGCCCTAGCAAGGTGCGCGCACCCGGGCAGGGCTCACACTTGGCGAACGGGGCGCACTTCGCGAGGGAGGGTGTGCACCTCGACGGGGGTGGGTGGCCGGGGTGGATTCGCACGTGGGTCGCGGTTTGCTAAGTACACACTGCGACAAGCTCATAACGGGTGCGATCATACCAGCGTTAGTGCACCGGATCCCATCAGAACTCCGCAGTTAAGCGCGCTTGGGCCGGAGTAGTACTGGGATGGGTGACCTCCCGGGAAGTCCCGGTGTTGCACCCTTTTTTAGTTTTTCGCCGGGCGTCGCAATGCTATTTGAATAAACCTTTTGCCCGTTTGCGTTCTCGTCGGGGCCGGGCCGGGCCGGGGTGCGCTGCCCGCACTACCGCGCGCGCGGGGGCGACACCGAGCGCGCACCCGAGGCGCCCCGAGCACACAGGCCACGGTGCAACCCGGGCGTTGTGCGCGCACCCCGGTGCGCCCGAGGTGCTGCGCGCGCACCCAGGTGAAATCGGTGTGCACCTCGGCCAGTGCGCGCTCGGTCGAGTCGCGCACGTTGGCCAAGGTGCACGGTGATGTTTCTTACTCTAAGGTTCCGCACCAGACGCCCGGGACAGGTGAGCGAAGCTGGGCGGGGCCGGGTGCGCGGCCGGGGCAGGTGCACGCAGCTAGAGAGAGCTTTGGAGCACACCAGAGGTGCGCACCTTGGAGCACACTTCGGAGCGCACCAATGATGCGCTCCATTCAAAAGTTTCCTGAAAAGGCAAAAAAAGTTGAGATTATAGAATTTCCCACTTGAGAGATTGTAAAAAAAAAAAATTTAAAATGAAGGAAACGCGGGTGCCAAGGTGTGCGCGCCCGGGTGCGCAGCCCAGCCAAGGTGTGCGCACCAAGGCGCCCACCCTGGCGAAGGTGCACGCAAGGTGCGCACCCGAGGCAAACCGGACAATTAACCCAACTTTCGACTTCGCGCGCACCTGCGCACCTTGGAGCGCACTTCGGAGCGCTCCTTGGTGCGCACCAATCTTGGGCACCTCGGAGTGCACCATGGCGCCCACCAAGGTGCGCACCCGGGGCAAACCGAGCTCCGACTTCGTGCGCACCTTGGAGCGCACGAAAGGTGCGCACCATGGCGCCCACCAAGGTGCGCAGCCCAGCCAAGGCGTGCGCATCAAGGTGCGCACCCTGGCGAAGGTGCGCACCCGGGGCAAACCGAGCTCCGACTTCGTGCGCACCTTGGAGCGCACAAAGGGTGCGCAACCCAGCCAAGGTGTGCGCACCCCGGGCAAACCGAGCTCCGAATCGTGCGCA
>NW_026729604.1:22500-37500 GCF_030272615.1 Cryptomeria japonica | reverse complement strand
ACCGGGTAAGGGAGTGAGAGCCCCAAACATAGCTGGGCGAGGCGCTCACTCCGCTCTTTAATATCTCGTTAATACCGCCAAGGAAATGGCACAAGCACACACACACAAGCATCCTCGGAAGAGGACAGTTCGAGTGACAGGTCAAATCCAAGAGTTCCGAAGACTACCTCCAGGAACAATCGGGAACAAGACCGATTACAAGTCGTCGAGTCTGTTACTGGGCGAACACGAGATGCGCACAGGAAATCGATCAGCCCTCACAATGGCCCAAGGCCAGAGATCGGACTGCTACGATTTACCCCAACAATCATCGTGCCACTCTTCGCAGAGAGGTGATAGACGCCAACGAGCCCGCGCATAGCAATCGAGGTGTAAAAAGGGCGTTGAAGGCAGGAAGCCTGGACGAAAGAGGCTACGAGGTCACCTCGAAGCGGTCTAAGAATCGGGCGCACTTGGGGCGACTACCAGTGCCAACCCCTTATCCCGCGGTGCGTCCGACACACAGAAATTTCCAAGGCGGCCAAGGAGCCTCCCCGCATAGCAATCGGGGTGTGAGGTTACGGATGCAGCATTGATAGCAATCGAGGTGGGAGGCGAAGGATGCAGAAGTGAGAGCCGAGGGATGTAGCAGAGATAGCAATCGGGGTGTGTGATGCAGAAGAGATAGCAATCGAGGTGTGCGGTGGGAAGGGCCCAGCAGCCAGAATGCATGAAGCGACGGATGAAGCAGTGATGACAACCGGGCTGTGAGGAGAGGAGGGATGCAGCCAAGAAAGCAATCAGGGCTCGAGGCAAGGGATGCATCAAGGATAGCAATCATGTTGTGAGGCGAGATTCCAAAGGCTAAACGTGAGAGGCTGCAGGGTCGACTCAGAGAGGTCTATGCATGTGAGAGGCTGAAAGCAAGGTCAACTCGGAGCGGTCTATGCATCGGGCGCGCTTGGGGCGACTACCAGTGCCAACCCCTTATCCCGCGACGCGTCCGACAAAGAGAACGTTCCAAGGCGGCAGAGGAGGTTACCAGCCGAAGGATGCAGTAGCAATAACAGGTATAGTTCCGCGGCGGCCGAGAAGACTCACCGCATAGGAATCGGGATGCGAGGCGAGGGATGCGGCGGGAAGGCCCCGACGGCTAAACGGAAGAGGCTGCAGGGCCGCCTCGGAATGGTCCAAGCATCGGACGCGATTGGGACGACTACCAGTGCCAACCCCTTATCCCGCGATGCGTCCGATACACAGATAGTTCCAAGGCGGCCGAGGAGCCTCACCGCATATCAATCGGGGTGCGAGGCGAGGGATGGGGCGGGAAGGCCCCAACGGCTAGACGGAAGAGGCTTCAGGGCCACCTCGGAATGCTCCAAGCATCGGACGCGCTTGGGGCGACTACCAGTGCCAACCCCTTATCCCGCGATGCGTCCGATACACAGATGGTTCCAAGGCGGCCGAGGAGCCTCACCGCATAGCAATCGGGGGTGCGAGGCGAGGGATGGGGCGGGAAGGCCCCAACGGCTAGACGGAAGAGGCTTCAGGGCCGCCTCGGAATGGTCCAAGCATCGGACGCGCTTGGGGCGACTACCAGTGACAACCCCTCATCCCGCGATGCGTCCGATACGAAGATGGTTCCAAGGCGGCCGAGGAGCCTCACCGCATAGCAATCGGGGTGCGAGGTGGGGGATGCGGCGAGATGGCCCCAACGGCTAGACGGAAGAGGCCACAGGGCCGCGTCGGAATAGTCCAAGCATCGGACGCGCTTGGGGCGACTACCAGTGACAACCCCTTATCCCGCGATGCGTCCGATACGAAGATAGTTCCAAGGCGGCCGAGGAGCCTCACCGCATAGCAATCCGGGTGCGAGGTGGGGGATGCGGCGAGATGGCCCCAACGGCTAGACGGAAGAGGCTGCAGGGCCGCCTCGGAATAGTCCAAGCATCGGACGCGCTTGGGGCGACTACCAGTGACAACCCCTTATCCCGCGATGCTTCCGATACGAAGACAGTTCCAAGGCGGCCGAGGAGCCTCACCGCATAGCAATGGGGGTGCGAGGTGAGGGATGCGGCGAGATGGCCCCAACGGCTAGACGGAAGAGGCCACAGAGCCGCCTCGGAATAGTCCAAGCATCGGACGCGCTTGGGGCGACTACCAGTGACAACCCCTTATCCCGCGATGCATCCGATACGAAGATAGTTCCCAGGCGGCCGAGGAGCCTCACCGCATAGCAATCGGGGTGCGAGGCGAGGGATGCGGCGAGATGGCCCCAAAGGGTAGACGGAAGAGGCTGCGGGGCCGCCTCGGAATAGTCCAAGCATCGAACGCGCTTGGGGCGACTACCACTGCCAACCCCTTATCCCGCGATGCGTCCGATACACAGATAGTTCCGAGGCGGCCGAGGAGCTGGGGGATGCGGCGAGATGGCCCCAACGGCTAGACGGAAGAGGCTGCAGGGCCGCCTCGGAATAGTCCAAGCATCGGACGCGCTTGGGGCGACTACCAGTGACAACCCCTTATCCCGCGATGCGTCCGATACACAGATAGTTCCGAGGCGGCCAAGGAGCCTCACCGCATAGCAATCGTGGTGCGAGGTGGGGGATGCAGCGAGATGGCCCCAACGGCTAGACGGAAGAGGCTGCAGGGCCGCCTCGGAATGGTCCAAGCATCGGACGCGCTTGGGGCGACTACCACTGCCAACCCCTTATCCCGCGATGCGTCCGATACACAGATAGTTCCAAGGCGGCCGAGGAGCCTCACCGAATAGCAATCGGGGTGCGAGGCGAGGGATGCGGCGAGAAAGCCCCAACGGCTAGAGGGAAGAGGCTTCAGGTCCGCCTCGGAATGGTCCAAGCATCGGACGCGCTTGGGGCGACTACCAGTGACAACCCCTTATCCCGCGACGCGTCCGATACACAGATAGTTCCAAGGCGGCCGAGGAGCCTCACCGCATAGCAATCGGGGTGCGAGGCGAGGGATGCGGCGAGAAGGACCCAACGGCTAGACGGAAGAGGCTTCAGGGCCGCCTCGGAATGGTCCAAGCATCGGACGCGCTTGGGGCGACTACCAGTGACAACCCCTTATCCCGCGACGCGTCCGATACACAGATAGTTCCAAGGCGGCCGAGGAGCCTCACCGCATAGCAATCGGGGTGCGAGGCGAGGGATGCGGCGAGAAGGACCCAACGGCTAGACGGAAGAGGCTTCAGGTCCGCCTCGGAATGGTCCAAGCATCGGACGCGCTTGGGGCGACTACCAGTGACAACCCCTTATCCCGCGACGCGTCCGATACACAGATAGTTCCAAGGCGGCCGAGGAGCCTCACCGCATAGCAATCGGGGTGCGAGGCGAGGGATGCGGCGAGAAGGACCCAACGGCTAGACGGAAGAGGCTTCAGGGCCGCCTCGGAATGGTCCAAGCATCGGACGCGCTTGGGGCGACTACCAGTGACAACCCCTTATCCCGCGATGCGTCCGATACACAGATAGTTCCAAGGCGGCCGAGGAGCCTCACCGCATAGCAATCGGGGTGCGAGGCGAGGGATGCGGCGAGAAGGACCCAACGGCTAGACGGAAGAGGCTTCAGGGCCGCCTCGGAATGGTCCAAGCATCGGACGCGCTTGGGGCGACTACCAGTGACAACCCCTTATCCCGCGACGCGTCCGATACACAGATAGTTCCAAGGCGGCCGAGGAGCCTCACCGCATAGCAATCGGGGTGCGAGGCGAGGGATGCGGCAAGAAGGACCCAACGGCTAGACGGAAGAGGCTTCAGGGCCGCCTCGGAATGGTCCAAGCATCGGACGCGCTTGGGGCGACTACCAGTGACAACCCCTTATCCCGCGACGCGTCCGATACACAGATAGTTCCAAGGCGGCCGAGGAGCCTCACCGCATAGCAATCGGGGTGCGAGGCGAGGGATGCGGCGAGAAGGACCCAACGGCTAGACGGAAGAGGCTTCAGGTCCGCCTCGGAATGGTCCAAGCATCGGACGCGCTTGGGGCGACTACCAGTGACAACCCCTTATCCCGCGACGCGTCCGATACACAGATAGTTCCAAGGCGGCCGAGGAGCCTCACCGCATAGCAATCGGGGTGCGAGGCGAGGGATGCGGCGAGAAGGACCCAACGGCTAGACGGAAGAGGCTTCAGGGCCGCCTCGGAATGGTCCAAGCATCGGACGCGCTTGGGGCGACTACCAGTGACAACCCCTTATCCCGCGACGCGTCCGATACACAGATAGTTCCAAGGCGGCCGAGGAGCCTCACCGCATAGCAATCGGGGTGCGAGGCGAGGGATGCGGCGAGAAGGACCCAACGGCTAGACGGAAGAGGCTTCAGGGCCGCCTCGGAATGGTCCAAGCATCGGACGCGCTTGGGGAGACTACCAGTGACAACCCCTTATCCCGCGATGCGTCCGATACACAGATAGTTCCAAGGCGGCCGAGGAGCCTCACCGCATAGCAATCGGGGTGCGAGGCGAGGGATGCGGCGAGAAGGACCCAACGGCTAGACGGAAGAGGCTTCAGGGCCGCCTCGGAATGGTCCAAGCATCGGACGCGCTTGGGGCGACTACCAGTGACAACCCCTTATCCCGCGACGCGTCCGATACACAGATAGTTCCAAGGCGGCCGAGGAGCCTCACCGCATAGCAATCGGGGTGCGAGGCGAGGGATGCGGCGAGAAGGACCCAACGGCTAGACGGAAGAGGCTTCAGGGCCGCCTCGGAATGGTCCAAGCATCGGACGCGCTTGGGGCGACTACCAGTGACAACCCCTTATCCCGCGACGCGTCCGATACACAGATAGTTCCAAGGCGGCCGAGGAGCCTCACCGCATAGCAATCGGGGTGCGAGGCGAGGGATGCGGCGAGAAGGACCCAACGGCTAGACGGAAGAGGCTTCAGGGCCGCCTCGGAATGGTCCAAGCATCGGACGCGCTTGGGGCGACTACCAGTGACAACCCCTTATCCCGCGACGCGTCCGATACACAGATAGTTCCAAGGCGGCCGAGGAGCCTCACCGCATAGCAATCGGGGTGCGAGGCGAGGGATGCGGCGAGAAGGACCCAACGGCTAGACGGAAGAGGCTTCAGGGCCGCCTGGGAATGGTCCATGCATCGCACGCGCTTGGGGCGACTACCAGTGACAACCCCTTATCCCGCGACGCGTCCGATACACAGATAGTTCCAAGGCGGCCGAGGAGCCTCACCGCATAGCAATCGGGGTGCGAGGCGAGGGATGCGGCGAGAAGGACCCAACGGCTAGACGGAAGAGGCTTCAGGGCCGCCTCGGAATGGTCCAAGCATCGGACGCGCTTGGGGCGACTACCAGTGACAACCCCTTATCCCGCGACGCGTCCGATACACAGATAGTTCCAAGGCGGCCGAGGAGCCTCACCGCATAGCAATCGGGGTGCGAGTCGAGGGATGCGGCGAGAAGGACCCAACGGCTAGACGGAAGAGGCTTCAGGGCCGCCTCGGAATGGTCCAAGCATCGGACGCGCTTGGGGCGACTACCAGTGACAACCCCTTATCCCGCGATGCGTCTGATACACAGATAGTTCCAAGGCGGCCGAGGAGCCTCACCGCATAGCAATCGGGGTGCGAGGCAAGGGATGCGGCGAGAAGGACCCAACGGCTAGACGGAAGAGGCTTCAGGGCCGCCTCGGAATGGTCCAAGCATCGGACGCGCTTGGGGCGACTACCGTTGCCAACCCCTTATCCCGCGATGCGTCTGATACACAGATAGTTCCGAGGCGGCCGAGGAGCCTCACCGCATAGCAATCGGGTTGCGAGGCAGATTATTGGGAAGGGAACCCCCTGGGATGCGGCTCAAGCAGTGCCCAAAGGGACTGGAATGCGGAATCACATCGAGAGACCCAAATGCTATACGAGGGCTCAAATCGAATTATCGATTTGGCCACGACATGGACGCATCGGAACGACTACCTTTGCCGAACCACTCGCAATTGCATCCATACCGAAACCAATAGACATTTCCGTTAGAGCCCTCGCATAGCATTCGGGAATCTCGCATGCCCCTCTAAATCGACCAATGCTGGCGCTCAACGAAAATCCGAGCGCTACCACCGTTCGAGCGCCAGCATTGGTCGAGTTAGAGGGGCACGGGGGAGAATGCTCCAGTCAACACCTCCCCTATATAAGTTATTTGTCCGATTCTCGCACAACCGTAGTCTGCCTCGTCGAATCAAACAACGGTCCCAGATTCCGACTTCCGTTCCGTAGAGACCCAAAAGCTAGATGGAGGCTCGCAAGAAAGAGAGTCGGCGCATAGCAATCGGGTTTCTCGAACGTTTAGGGACCGAGCTCACTTGCGGATAGGGCAAAATCCGCCAAGCAACCCAAAAGCTAGACGGGGGCTCGAATCGAATCGCCTAGGCGGCCACAACAACGACGTGTTGGATCGACTACCAGTGCCAAACCATTCAGCAAGACTAGTCTGTGTCGAGGCCGGATAGAGATTCTCAGAGAGCGCCCGTATAGCATTTAGGAGACCTGCCGCGTCCCTCACACTCGACAAATGGTGGTGCACGTTTATAAATCCGAGCGATCCCAACCCTTTCAAGCACCAACATCGGTCGAGATAGAGGGGCACGGAGGGGGCTGCGTGAGACAACACAGTCCCCTATATAAGTTATTTGTCCGATTCTCACACATCCGAAGAATGGTCATCAAATCGGACAACAGCCCAAACTTCCGACTTCCGTCCCAGAAAGCCCAAGAGCTATCTAAAACGTTCATGGCCGGAACTCGATCGCGGCTATACCAGTCCGCCAAGCAACCCAAAAGCTAGACTGGAGCTCTAGTCGAATCACCTCTGTGGCCATTGCAAGGACGTGTTGGAGCGACTACCATTGCCGAACCATTCCGCAGGTCGAGTCCATACCAAGGCCGCATAGAGATTCACGATGAGCTCCTGCATAGCAATCAGGAGACTTGCCGTGTCCATCACAATCGATAAATCCTGGTGCAAGATTTTTGCATCCGAGCGCTCCAACCAGTCGAGCACCAGCATCAATCGACATAAACGGGCACGGGGGGAGGATGCTCGAGAACACTACCTCCCCTATATAAGTTATTTGTCCGATTCTCAAGCAGCCGAAGTCTGGTCATCGAATCGGGTCAAAGACCACAACTTCCGACTTTACCCACAATGCAAGTCATCGAATCGAACATCGGCCCCCGAGTCGGACTCCATGCGTATGTCAGGTCATCGGACCCAAATTCCGCCTTCCTGCGCATGGCGGGCCATCAATATCAACTCGGTCATCGGACCCAAACTCCGCCTTTCTGCGCATGGCACGCCTTCAAATCGGTCATCGGACCCAAATTCCGCCTTCCTGTGCATGGCGGGCCATCAACATCAACTCGGTCATCGGACCCAAATTCCGCCTTTCTGCGCATGGCACGCCATCAACTCGGTCATCGGACCCAAATTCCGCCTTCCTGCGCATGGCAGGTCATCGGACACAAATTCAGACCTCGCCAATATGCCTACGTATCGAATCGGTCATCGGACCCAACTTCCGACTTCATCCATACTGTAGGGTCTTTGAGGTTGGCGCGGTGCGCTCAACCCGGGGAGTCGACCCATCGAAGCATACACCTCCCCTATATAAGCTATTTGTCCGATTCCCACACCTGTGTAGTTTGCACCTCTGACCAGGACATCGACCCCAACTTCCGAACTCGACTGCAACGACGGCACCAGCGCCTTGGTGCGCACCTTGCGACGCACAGTCCCAACATTCGCCTTCCTGCACATGGCAGGTCATCGGACCCAAATTCCGACCTCGCGAGTATGCCTACATATCGAATCGGTCATCGGACACAACTTCCGACTTCATCCATACCGTAGGGTCTTTGAGGTTGGCGCGGTGCGCTCAACCCGGGGAGTCGACCCAACGAAGCATACACCTCCCCTATATAAGCTATTTGTCCGATTCCCACACCTGTGTAGTTTGCACCTCCGATCAGGACATCGACCCCAACTTCCGAACTCGCCTGCAACGACCGAACCAGCGCCTTGGTGCGCACCTTGCAACGCACAGTGCCAACATTCGCCTTCCTGCACATGGCAGGTCATCGGACCCAAATTCCGACCTCGCGAGTATGCCTACATATCGAATCGGTCATCGGACCCAACTTCCGACTTCATCCATACCGTAGGGTCTTTGAGGTTGGCGCGGTGCGCTCAACCCGGGGAGTCGACCCAACGAAGCATACACCTCCCCTATATAAGCTATTTGTCCGATTCCCACACCTGTGTAGCTTGCACCTCCGATCAGGACATCGACCCCAACTTCCGAACTCGACTAAAAAGACCGCACCAGCACCTTGGTGTGCACCTTGCAACGCACAGTGCCAACATTCGCCTTCCTGCACATGGCAGGTCATCGGACCCAAATTCCGACCTCATGAGCATACCTACTAATCGAATCGGTCATCGGACCCAACTTCCGACTTCATCCATACCGTAGGGTCTTTGAGGTTGGCGCGGTGCGCTCAACCTGGGGAGTCGACCCATCGAAGCATACACCTCCCCTATATAAGCTATTTGTCCGATTCCGACACCTGTGTAGTTTGCACCTCCGCTCAGGACATCGACCCCAACTTCCGAACTCGCCTGCAACGACCGAACCAGCGCCTTGGTGCGCACCAAAAGTGCGCACTTTTGGAGGGCACTTTTGTGCGCTCCAAAGGTGCGCACTTTTGGAGGGCACTTTTGTGCGCTCCAAAGGTGCGCACTTTTGGAGGGCACTTTTTGGAGGGCACTTTTGTGCGCTCCAAAGGTGCGCACTTTTGGAGGGCACTTTTTGGAGGGCACTTTTCTGCGCTCCAAAGGTGCGCACTTTTGGAGGGCACTTTTTGGAGGGCACTTTTCTGCGCTCCAAAGGTGCGCACTTTTGGAGGGCACTTTTTGGAGGGCACTTTTCTGCGCTCCAAAGGTGCGCACTTTTGGAGGGCACTTTTTGGAGGGCACTTTTCTGCGCTCCAAAGGTGCGCACTTTTGGAGGGCACTTTTGTGCACTCCAAAGGTGCACACTTTTGGAGGGCACTTTTTGGAGGGCACTTTTCTGCACTCCAAAGGTGCGCACTTTTGGAGGGCACTTTTTGGAGGGCACTTTTGTGCGCTCCAAAGGTGCGCACTTTTGGAGGGCACTTTTTGGAGGGCACTTTTGTGCGCTCCAAAGGTGCGCACTTTTGGAGGGCACTTTTGTGCACTCCAAAGGTGCGCACTTTTGGAGGGCACTTTTCCTGCGCTCCAAAGGTGCACACCTAGGTGAGCACCTTCGACCACACCTTGTAGCACACCAAACTCTGACTTTCGACTTCATCCGCAATGCAGGGTCTTTGAGGTTGGCGCAATGCGCACAACCAGGGGAGTCGACCCATCAAACCCAACACCTCCCCTATATAAGCTATTTGTCTGATTCTCATACATGCGTAGCCTGCAGGAGCAATTAGGACATCGACCCCAACTTTCGGCTTCTAAACGAAAACAAGGTCTTTGAGGTTGGTGTAATGCGAACAACTAGGGGAGTCAACCCATCAAACCCAACACCTCCCCTATATAAGCTATTTGTCTGATTCTCATACATGTGTAGTCTACAGGAGCAATTAGGACATCGACCCCAACTTTTGACTTCTTAACGAAAACAAGGTCTTTGAGGTTGACGTAATGCGCACAACCAGGGGAGTCGACCCATCAAACCCAACACCTCCCCTATATAAGCTATTTGTCCGATTCTCATACATGTGTAGCCTACAGGAGCCATTAGGACATTGACCCCAACTTTTGACTTCTTAACGAAAACAAGGTCTTTGAGGTTGGCGTAATGCGCACAACCAAGGGAGTTGACCCATCAAACCCAACACCTCCCCTATATAAGCTATTTGTCTGATTCTCATACATGTGTAGCCTGCAACAACGATTAGGACATCCACCCCAACTTCTGAATTCGTCTGCGTTGACCGCACCAAAGGTGCACGCCTTGGTGCTCACCAAAATCCGACTTCCGACTTCTTCTGCTATGCGGGGTCTTTGAGGTTGGCGCAGTGCGCACAACCAGGGGAGTCAACCCACCGAATGCAACACCTCCCCTATATAAGCTATTTGTCTGATTCTCATACATGCGTAGACTGCAGCAATGATTAGGACATCCACCCCAACTTTTGACTTCTTAAACAAGACAGGGTCTTTGAAGTTGGTGCAGTGCACACAACCAGGGGAGTCGACCCATCAAACGCAACACCTCCCCTATATAAAGCTATTTGTCCGATTCTCATACGTGTAGTCTGCAGCAGCGATTAGGACATCGACCCCAACTTCCGAATTCGTTTGCATTGACCGCACCAAAGGTGCACGCCTTGGTGTGCACCTTGGAGTGCACTTTGGTGCTCACCTCGGTGCACACTTTGGTGTGCACCTCGGTGTGCACCAAAGGTGCGCACCTTGGAGCGCACCAAAGGTGTACACTTTGGAGCGCACCACATAGGGTCTTTGAGAGGTTGGCGCAGTGCGCACACCAAGGTGGGTGTTGAGGTGCGTGCCGAGGTGGGTGGGTGCTAGGGTGCGCTCCATGGTGGGTGCCAGGGTGGGTGCGTGCTAGGGTGGATTCCAAAGAGGGTCATAGGGTGGGTGCCAAGGTGGGTTGGTGATATAGTGGGTTCAAAGGTGGGTACTAGGGTGGGTTCCAAGGTGGGTCACAAGTTGGGTGCCAGGATGCGTGGGTGTTAGGTTGGGTGCCAAGGTGGGCTCCTGCGTGGGTGGGTGCTAGGGTGGGTTTCAAGGTGGACGCGAGGGCGGGTGCCAAGGTGGGTAACAAGTTGGGTGTTAGGATGGGTGAGTGCTAGAGTGGGTGCCAAGGTGGGTGGGTGCTAAGGTGGATGCCAAGGTGGTTCACAGGGTGGGTGGGTTCTAGGGTGAGTTCCAAGGTGGGTCACAGGTTTAGTGCTAGGGTGCGTGTCAAGGCGGGTGTCGAGGTGCCTGGGTGCTAGGGTGTGGATGCCAATGTGGGTCATAGGGTGGGTACTAGGGTGGGCTGCAATGTGGGTGCCAAGGTGGGTAACATGCTCGGTTGGTTCTAAATTGGGTGTCAGGGTGGGTGTGCACCCACCTTGCCCGAGGTGGGTGCCAAGGTGCCAGTGTGGGTGGGTGCTAAGGTGGATGCCAAGGTGGGTGAGAAGGTGGGTGATAGGTTGAGTGGTAGGATGGGTGGGTGCCAAGATGGGTCACAGGGTGGGTGCAAGGGTGGGTAGGTGCTAGGGTTGGTGTCAGGGTGGGTGGGTGCTAGGTTGGGTTCCAAGGTGGGTGCGAGGGTGAGTGTCAAGGTGGGTCACAGGTTAGGTGCTAGGATGGGTGAGTGCTAGGGTGCAAAGGTGCCAGGGTGGGTGCTAGGATGGGTCGATGCTAGGGTGAGTGGCAAGGTGGGTCCACAAGTGTCAAGGTGGGTGCCGAGGTGGGTGCCAACTTGGGTTCCAAGGTGGGTGCCAAGTGGGCGACTGCTATGGTGGATGCCAAGGTGGGTCACGGGGTGGGTGCCAAGTTGCTAGGTTGTGTTCCAAGGTGGGTGCCAACGTGGCTGCTAGGGTGCGTGGGTTAAAGGGTGTGTCACAACGTGGGTGCCAGGATGGGTGCGCACCCACACTGGCCAAGACGGGTGCAAGGTTGGGTTCCAAGCCCGGTCACAGGCTGGGTGCTAGGATGGGTGGGTGCCAAGGTGGGCACCAGGGTGGGTGCACCCACCCTGGCCAAGGTGGGTCACGGGGTGGGTCCTAGGGTGGGTAACAGGGTGGGTACTAAGGTGCGTGCCAAGGTGGGTCATGGGGTGGGTGCCAAGGTGGGCACCAGGGTGGGTGTGCACCAACCCTAGCCAGGGTAGGTCACGGGGTGGTTGTCGGGGTGGGCGTCAAGGAGCCAAGGTGGGTGGCAAGTAGCCAAGTTGCGTGCCAAGGTGGGTGTCGGGGTGGGTGCCAAGGATCCAAGGTGGGTGCCAAGGAACCAAGGTGGGTGTCTGGGTGGGTGCCGAGGTGGGAGCCAGGGTGGGTCCCAAGGTGAGTGCAAAGGTGGGTGCCAGGGTCAAGGTGAGTGCCAATGTGGGTTCCAAGGTGCCAGGGTCAGGGTGAGTGCCAATGTGGGTTCAAAGGTGCTAAGTTGGGTGCGAGGTTGGGTGCGAGGGTGGGTGGGTGCCAAGGTGTGCTAGGTGGAAGCCCGGGTGGGTCGGCATCCCATGGGTGTCGAGTTGGGTGCCTGATGGGTGCTTCTTGTCAAGTTTTAGTCGTCGGGACTCATTTCGAGCCTTAGAGGTCGTTTCTTGTCCGGTTGCCCTGTCTTCGACCTGGGAACCCAATTTTGGTCCTCGGGTCCCATTTTTTTTTGTCTCGCATCCCACTTTTGGCCTGTGGCCTTTTCGGGGTCGATTCTCGTTTTGGGCATCAGAGCATGTTTCTTCTCCTAAAACCCAATATTTGTTTATTAAGTCTCGGAACACATTTTTGTTCTCGTGGACCCATCATGGGTCTTGGAACGCATTTGTGGTCCTTGGGTCCCATTTTGCATCCCGAAACTTGTGTTTTGGTGCTTGATCCCTATTTTGGGTGCCCACCTTGCACCAAGTGCGCACCCGGGGCAAACCGAGCGCCTTGGTGCACCGGGGCAAGATCGAGCGTGCACCCGAGGCGCCCCGAACATGCACCAAGGTGCACTCGGCCCACATGTGAGCGCAGGTCGTTGCGCCCGAGGTGGTGTGTGGGCACCGCGTTGCAGACGGGACACTGCACGCACACGACGCCCCGTCCAGGTGCACGCACGTAGGCCGGGCCGGGTGCACACCCGACGCCCTAGCAAGGTGCGCGCACCCGGGCAGGGCTCACACTTGGCGAACGGGGCGCACTTCGCGAGGGAGGGTGTGCACCTCGACGGGGGTGGGTGGCCGGGGTGGATTCGCACGTGGGTCGCGGTTTGCTAAGTACACACTGCGACAAGCTCATAACGGGTGCGATCATACCAGCGTTAGTGCACCGGATCCCATCAGAACTCCGCAGTTAAGCGCGCTTGGGCCGGAGTAGTACTAGGATGGGTGACCTCCCGGGAAGTCCCGGTGTTGCACCCTTTCTTAGTTTTTCGCCGGGCGTCGCAATGCTATTTGAATAAACCTTTTGCCCGTTTGCGTTCTCGTCGGGGCCGGGCCGGGCCGGGGTGCGCTGCCCGCACTACCGCGCGCGCGGGGGCGACACCGAGCGCGCACCCGAGGCGCCCCGAGCACACAGGCCACGGTGCAACCCGGGCGTTGTGCGCGCACCCCGGTGCGCCCGAGGTGCTGCGCGCGCACCCAGGTGAAATCGGTGTGCACCTCGGCCAGTGCGCGCTCGGTCGAGTCGCGCACGTTGGCCAAGGTGCACGGTGATGTTTCTTACTCTAAGGTTCCGCACCAGACGCCCGGGACAGGTGAGCGAAGCTGGGCGGGGCCGGGTGCGCGGCCGGGGCAGGTGCACGCAGCTGGAGAGAGCTTTGGAGCACACCAGAGGTGCCCACCTTGGAGCACACTTCGGAGCGCACCAATGATGCGCTCCATTCAAAAGTTTCCTGAAAAGGCAAAAAAAGTTGAGATTATAGAATTTCCCACTTGAGAGATTGTAAAAAAAAAAAATTTAAAATGAAGGAAACGCGGGTGCCAAGGTGTGCGCGCCCGGGTGCGCAGCCCAGCCAAGGTGTGCGCACCAAGGCGCCCACCCTGGCGAAGGTGCACGCAAGGTGCGCACCCGAGGCAAACCGGACAATTAACCCAACTTTCGACTTCGCGCGCACCTGCGCACCTTGGAGCGCACTTCGGAGCGCTCCTTGTTGCGCACCAATCTTGGGCACCTCGGAGTGCACCATGGCGCCCACCAAGGTGCGCACCCGGGGCAAACCGAGCTCCGACTTCGTGCGCACCTTGGAGCGCACGAAAGGTGCGCACCATGGCGCCCACCAAGGTGCGCAGCCCAGCCAAGGCGTGCGCATCAAGGTGCGCACCCTGGCGAAGGTGCGCACCCGGGGCAAACCGAGCTCCGACTTCGTGCGCACCTTGGAGCGCACAAAGGGTGCGCAACCCAGCCAAGGTGTGCGCACCCCGGGCAAACCGAGCTCCGAATCGTGCGCACCTTGGAGCACACTTCGGAGCCCTCCTTGGTGCGCACCGATGTTGCGCACCTCGGAGCGCACCCGGGGAAAACAATGCAATTAACCCGACTTTCGACTTCGTGGGCACCTCGGAGCGCTCTCGGGTTCGCACCTCGGAGCACACCGAGGTGCGCACCTTTGATGCGCTGCCTTCACCAATTTCCAGAAAAGGCAAGAAAACATTGAGAAGGTGTGCGCACCGAGGTGCCCACCCTGGCGAAGGTGCACGCGAGGTGCGCACCCGGGGCAAACCGGGCTCCGACTTCGTGCACGCCATGCTGCGCACCTTGGAGGGCCATGGTGCGCACCTTGGAGCACACTTCGGAGCGCTCAATGGTGCCCAACCCAGCCAAGGTGCCCACCGCGGCGAAGGTGCACGCGAGGTGCGCACCCGGGGCAAACCGGGCTCCGACTTCGTGCACGCCGCACCTTGGAGCACACTTCGGAGCGCTCCTTGGTGCGCACCAGGGCGCGCAACCCAGCCGAGGTGCCCACCCCGGCGAAGGTGCACGCGGGGTGCGCACCCGAGGCAAACCGGGCTCCGACTTCGTGCACGCCATGGTGCCCACCGCGGCGAAGGTGCACGCGAGGTGCGCACCCGGGGCAAACCGGGCTCCGACTTCGTGCACGCCGCACCTTGGAGCACACTTCGGAGCGCTCCTTGGTGCGCACCAGGGCGCGCAACCCAGCCGAGGTGCCCACCCCGGCGAAGGTGCACGCGAGGTGCGCACCCGGGGCAAACCGGGCTCCGACTTCGTGCACGCCATGGTGCCCACCGCGGCGAAGGTGCACGCGAGGTGCGCACCCGGGGCAAACCGGGCTCCGACTTCGTGCAC
>NW_026729604.1:0-12500 GCF_030272615.1 Cryptomeria japonica | reverse complement strand
GGCTGCAGGGTCGACTCAGAGAGGTCTATGCATGTGAGAGGCTGAAAGCAAGGTCAACTCGGAGCGGTCTATGCATCGGGCGCGCTTGGGGCGACTACCAGTGCCAACCCCTTATCCCGCGACGCGTCCGACAAAGAGAACGTTCCAAGGCGGCAGAGGAGGTTACCAGCCGAAGGATGCAGTAGCAAT
This sequence comes from Cryptomeria japonica, assembly GCF_030272615.1. Classification (NCBI taxonomy): domain Eukaryota; kingdom Viridiplantae; phylum Streptophyta; class Pinopsida; order Cupressales; family Cupressaceae; genus Cryptomeria; species Cryptomeria japonica. The sequence goes on along the minus strand of NW_026729604.1, from coordinate 12,311 downwards.
AACAGGTATAGTTCCGCGGCGGCCGAGAAGACTCACCGCATAGGAATCGGGATGCGAGGCGAGGGATGCGGCGGGAAGGCCCCGACGGCTAAACGGAAGAGGCTGCAGGGCCGCCTCGGAATGGTCCAAGCATCGGACGCGATTGGGACGACTACCAGTGCCAACCCCTTATCCCGCGATGCGTCCGATACACAGATAGTTCCAAGGCGGCCGAGGAGCCTCACCGCATATCAATCGGGGTGCGAGGCGAGGGATGGGGCGGGAAGGCCCCAACGGCTAGACGGAAGAGGCTTCAGGGCCACCTCGGAATGCTCCAAGCATCGGACGCGCTTGGGGCGACTACCAGTGCCAACCCCTTATCCCGCGATGCGTCCGATACACAGATGGTTCCAAGGCGGCCGAGGAGCCTCACCGCATAGCAATCGGGGGTGCGAGGCGAGGGATGGGGCGGGAAGGCCCCAACGGCTAGACGGAAGAGGCTTCAGGGCCGCCTCGGAATGGTCCAAGCATCGGACGCGCTTGGGGCGACTACCAGTGACAACCCCTCATCCCGCGATGCGTCCGATACGAAGATGGTTCCAAGGCGGCCGAGGAGCCTCACCGCATAGCAATCGGGGTGCGAGGTGGGGGATGCGGCGAGATGGCCCCAACGGCTAGACGGAAGAGGCCACAGGGCCGCGTCGGAATAGTCCAAGCATCGGACGCGCTTGGGGCGACTACCAGTGACAACCCCTTATCCCGCGATGCGTCCGATACGAAGATAGTTCCAAGGCGGCCGAGGAGCCTCACCGCATAGCAATCCGGGTGCGAGGTGGGGGATGCGGCGAGATGGCCCCAACGGCTAGACGGAAGAGGCTGCAGGGCCGCCTCGGAATAGTCCAAGCATCGGACGCGCTTGGGGCGACTACCAGTGACAACCCCTTATCCCGCGATGCTTCCGATACGAAGACAGTTCCAAGGCGGCCGAGGAGCCTCACCGCATAGCAATGGGGGTGCGAGGTGAGGGATGCGGCGAGATGGCCCCAACGGCTAGACGGAAGAGGCCACAGGGCCGCCTCGGAATAGTCCAAGCATCGGACGCGCTTGGGGCGACTACCAGTGACAACCCCTTATCCCGCGATGCATCCGATACGAAGATAGTTCCCAGGCGGCCGAGGAGCCTCACCGCATAGCAATCGGGGTGCGAGGCGAGGGATGCGGCGAGATGGCCCCAAAGGGTAGACGGAAGAGGCTGCGGGGCCGCCTCGGAATAGTCCAAGCATCGAACGCGCTTGGGGCGACTACCACTGCCAACCCCTTATCCCGCGATGCGTCCGATACACAGATAGTTCCGAGGCGGCCGAGGAGCTGGGGGATGCGGCGAGATGGCCCCAACGGCTAGACGGAAGAGGCTGCAGGGCCGCCTCGGAATAGTCCAAGCATCGGACGCGCTTGGGGCGACTACCAGTGACAACCCCTTATCCCGCGATGCGTCCGATACACAGATAGTTCCGAGGCGGCCAAGGAGCCTCACCGCATAGCAATCGTGGTGCGAGGTGGGGGATGCAGCGAGATGGCCCCAACGGCTAGACGGAAGAGGCTGCAGGGCCGCCTCGGAATGGTCCAAGCATCGGACGCGCTTGGGGCGACTACCACTGCCAACCCCTTATCCCGCGATGCGTCCGATACACAGATAGTTCCAAGGCGGCCGAGGAGCCTCACCGAATAGCAATCGGGGTGCGAGGCGAGGGATGCGGCGAGAAAGCCCCAACGGCTAGAGGGAAGAGGCTTCAGGTCCGCCTCGGAATGGTCCAAGCATCGGACGCGCTTGGGGCGACTACCAGTGACAACCCCTTATCCCGCGACGCGTCCGATACACAGATAGTTCCAAGGCGGCCGAGGAGCCTCACCGCATAGCAATCGGGGTGCGAGGCGAGGGATGCGGCGAGAAGGACCCAACGGCTAGACGGAAGAGGCTTCAGGGCCGCCTCGGAATGGTCCAAGCATCGGACGCGCTTGGGGCGACTACCAGTGACAACCCCTTATCCCGCGACGCGTCCGATACACAGATAGTTCCAAGGCGGCCGAGGAGCCTCACCGCATAGCAATCGGGGTGCGAGGCGAGGGATGCGGCGAGAAGGACCCAACGGCTAGACGGAAGAGGCTTCAGGTCCGCCTCGGAATGGTCCAAGCATCGGACGCGCTTCGGGCGACTACCAGTGACAACCCCTTATCCCGCGACGCGTCCGATACACAGATAGTTCCAAGGCGGCCGAGGAGCCTCACCGCATAGCAATCGGGGTGCGAGGCGAGGGATGCGGCGAGAAGGACCCAACGGCTAGACGGAAGAGGCTTCAGGGCCGCCTCGGAATGGTCCAAGCATCGGACGCGCTTGGGGCGACTACCAGTGACAACCCCTTATCCCGCGATGCGTCCGATACACAGATAGTTCCAAGGCGGCCGAGGAGCCTCACCGCATAGCAATCGGGGTGCGAGGCGAGGGATGCGGCGAGAAGGACCCAACGGCTAGACGGAAGAGGCTTCAGGGCCGCCTCGGAATGGTCCAAGCATCGGACGCGCTTGGGGCGACTACCAGTGACAACCCCTTATCCCGCGACGCGTCCGATACACAGATAGTTCCAAGGCGGCCGAGGAGCCTCACCGCATAGCAATCGGGGTGCGAGGCGAGGGATGCGGCAAGAAGGACCCAACGGCTAGACGGAAGAGGCTTCAGGGCCGCCTCGGAATGGTCCAAGCATCGGACGCGCTTGGGGCGACTACCAGTGACAACCCCTTATCCCGCGACGCGTCCGATACACAGATAGTTCCAAGGCGGCCGAGGAGCCTCACCGCATAGCAATCGGGGTGCGAGGCGAGGGATGCGGCGAGAAGGACCCAACGGCTAGACGGAAGAGGCTTCAGGTCCGCCTCGGAATGGTCCAAGCATCGGACGCGCTTGGGGCGACTACCAGTGACAACCCCTTATCCCGCGACGCGTCCGATACACAGATAGTTCCAAGGCGGCCGAGGAGCCTCACCGCATAGCAATCGGGGTGCGAGGCGAGGGATGCGGCGAGAAGGACCCAACGGCTAGACGGAAGAGGCTTCAGGGCCGCCTCGGAATGGTCCAAGCATCGGACGCGCTTGGGGCGACTACCAGTGACAACCCCTTATCCCGCGACGCGTCCGATACACAGATAGTTCCAAGGCGGCCGAGGAGCCTCACCGCATAGCAATCGGGGTGCGAGGCGAGGGATGCGGCGAGAAGGACCCAACGGCTAGACGGAAGAGGCTTCAGGGCCGCCTCGGAATGGTCCAAGCATCGGACGCGCTTGGGGAGACTACCAGTGACAACCCCTTATCCCGCGATGCGTCCGATACACAGATAGTTCCAAGGCGGCCGAGGAGCCTCACCGCATAGCAATCGGGGTGCGAGGCGAGGGATGCGGCGAGAAGGACCCAACGGCTAGACGGAAGAGGCTTCAGGGCCGCCTCGGAATGGTCCAAGCATCGGACGCGCTTGGGGCGACTACCAGTGACAACCCCTTATCCCGCGACGCGTCCGATACACAGATAGTTCCAAGGCGGCCGAGGAGCCTCACCGCATAGCAATCGGGGTGCGAGGCGAGGGATGCGGCGAGAAGGACCCAACGGCTAGACGGAAGAGGCTTCAGGGCCGCCTCGGAATGGTCCAAGCATCGGACGCGCTTGGGGCGACTACCAGTGACAACCCCTTATCCCGCGACGCGTCCGATACACAGATAGTTCCAAGGCGGCCGAGGAGCCTCACCGCATAGCAATCGGGGTGCGAGGCGAGGGATGCGGCGAGAAGGACCCAACGGCTAGACGGAAGAGGCTTCAGGGCCGCCTCGGAATGGTCCAAGCATCGGACGCGCTTGGGGCGACTACCAGTGACAACCCCTTATCCCGCGACGCGTCCGATACACAGATAGTTCCAAGGCGGCCGAGGAGCCTCACCGCATAGCAATCGGGGTGCGAGGCGAGGGATGCGGCGAGAAGGACCCAACGGCTAGACGGAAGAGGCTTCAGGGCCGCCTGGGAATGGTCCATGCATCGCACGCGCTTGGGGCGACTACCAGTGACAACCCCTTATCCCGCGACGCGTCCGATACACAGATAGTTCCAAGGCGGCCGAGGAGCCTCACCGCATAGCAATCGGGGTGCGAGGCGAGGGATGCGGCGAGAAGGACCCAACGGCTAGACGGAAGAGGCTTCAGGGCCGCCTCGGAATGGTCCAAGCATCGGACGCGCTTGGGGCGACTACCAGTGACAACCCCTTATCCCGCGACGCGTCCGATACACAGATAGTTCCAAGGCGGCCGAGGAGCCTCACCGCATAGCAATCGGGGTGCGAGTCGAGGGATGCGGCGAGAAGGACCCAACGGCTAGACGGAAGAGGCTTCAGGGCCGCCTCGGAATGGTCCAAGCATCGGACGCGCTTGGGGCGACTACCAGTGACAACCCCTTATCCCGCGATGCGTCTGATACACAGATAGTTCCAAGGCGGCCGAGGAGCCTCACCGCATAGCAATCGGGGTGCGAGGCAAGGGATGCGGCGAGAAGGACCCAACGGCTAGACGGAAGAGGCTTCAGGGCCGCCTCGGAATGGTCCAAGCATCGGACGCGCTTGGGGCGACTACCGTTGCCAACCCCTTATCCCGCGATGCGTCTGATACACAGATAGTTCCGAGGCGGCCGAGGAGCCTCACCGCATAGCAATCGGGTTGCGAGGCAGATTATTGGGAAGGGAACCCCCTGGGATGCGGCTCAAGCAGTGCCCAAAGGGACTGGAATGCGGAATCACATCGAGAGACCCAAATGCTATACGAGGGCTCAAATCGAATTATCGATTTGGCCACGACATGGACGCATCGGAACGACTACCTTTGCCGAACCACTCGCAATTGCATCCATACCGAAACCAATAGACATTTCCGTTAGAGCCCTCGCATAGCATTCGGGAATCTCGCATGCCCCTCTAAATCGACCAATGCTGGCGCTCAACGAAAATCCGAGCGCTACCACCGTTCGAGCGCCAGCATTGGTCGAGTTAGAGGGGCACGGGGGAGAATGCTCCAGTCAACACCTCCCCTATATAAGTTATTTGTCCGATTCTCGCACAACCGTAGTCTGCCTCGTCGAATCAAACAACGGTCCCAGATTCCGACTTCCGTTCCGTAGAGACCCAAAAGCTAGATGGAGGCTCGCAAGAAAGAGAGTCGGCGCATAGCAATCGGGTTTCTCGAACGTTTAGGGACCGAGCTCACTTGCGGATAGGGCAAAATCCGCCAAGCAACCCAAAAGCTAGACGGGGGCTCGAATCGAATCGCCTAGGCGGCCACAACAACGACGTGTTGGATCGACTACCAGTGCCAAACCATTCAGCAAGACTAGTCTGTGTCGAGGCCGGATAGAGATTCTCAGAGAGCGCCCGTATAGCATTTAGGAGACCTGCCGCGTCCCTCACACTCGACAAATGGTGGTGCACGTTTATAAATCCGAGCGATCCCAACCCTTTCAAGCACCAACATCGGTCGAGATAGAGGGGCACGGAGGGGGCTGCGTGAGACAACACAGTCCCCTATATAAGTTATTTGTCCGATTCTCACACATCCGAAGAATGGTCATCAAATCGGACAACAGCCCAAACTTCCGACTTCCGTCCCAGAAAGCCCAAGAGCTATCTAAAACGTTCATGGCCGGAACTCGATCGCGGCTATACCAGTCCGCCAAGCAACCCAAAAGCTAGACTGGAGCTCTAGTCGAATCACCTCTGTGGCCATTGCAAGGACGTGTTGGAGCGACTACCATTGCCGAACCATTCCGCAGGTCGAGTCCATACCAAGGCCGCATAGAGATTCACGATGAGCTCCTGCATAGCAATCAGGAGACTTGCCGTGTCCATCACAATCGATAAATCCTGGTGCAAGATTTTTGCATCCGAGCGCTCCAACCAGTCGAGCACCAGCATCAATCGACATAAACGGGCACGGGGGGAGGATGCTCGAGAACACTACCTCCCCTATATAAGTTATTTGTCCGATTCTCAAGCAGCCGAAGTCTGGTCATCGAATCGGGTCAAAGACCACAACTTCCGACTTTACCCACAATGCAAGTCATCGAATCGAACATCGGCCCCCGAGTCGGACTCCATGCGTATGTCAGGTCATCGGACCCAAATTCCGCCTTCCTGCGCATGGCGGGCCATCAATATCAACTCGGTCATCGGACCCAAACTCCGCCTTTCTGCGCATGGCACGCCTTCAAATCGGTCATCGGACCCAAATTCCGCCTTCCTGTGCATGGCGGGCCATCAACATCAACTCGGTCATCGGACCCAAATTCCGCCTTTCTGCGCATGGCACGCCATCAACTCGGTCATCGGACCCAAATTCCGCCTTCCTGCGCATGGCAGGTCATCGGACACAAATTCAGACCTCGCCAATATGCCTACGTATCGAATCGGTCATCGGACCCAACTTCCGACTTCATCCATACTGTAGGGTCTTTGAGGTTGGCGCGGTGCGCTCAACCCGGGGAGTCGACCCATCGAAGCATACACCTCCCCTATATAAGCTATTTGTCCGATTCCCACACCTGTGTAGTTTGCACCTCTGACCAGGACATCGACCCCAACTTCCGAACTCGACTGCAACGACGGCACCAGCGCCTTGGTGCGCACCTTGCGACGCACAGTCCCAACATTCGCCTTCCTGCACATGGCAGGTCATCGGACCCAAATTCCGACCTCGCGAGTATGCCTACATATCGAATCGGTCATCGGACACAACTTCCGACTTCATCCATACCGTAGGGTCTTTGAGGTTGGCGCGGTGCGCTCAACCCGGGGAGTCGACCCAACGAAGCATACACCTCCCCTATATAAGCTATTTGTCCGATTCCCACACCTGTGTAGTTTGCACCTCCGATCAGGACATCGACCCCAACTTCCGAACTCGCCTGCAACGACCGAACCAGCGCCTTGGTGCGCACCTTGCAACGCACAGTGCCAACATTCGCCTTCCTGCACATGGCAGGTCATCGGACCCAAATTCCGACCTCGCGAGTATGCCTACATATCGAATCGGTCATCGGACCCAACTTCCGACTTCATCCATACCGTAGGGTCTTTGAGGTTGGCGCGGTGCGCTCAACCCGGGGAGTCGACCCAACGAAGCATACACCTCCCCTATATAAGCTATTTGTCCGATTCCCACACCTGTGTAGCTTGCACCTCCGATCAGGACATCGACCCCAACTTCCGAACTCGACTAAAAAGACCGCACCAGCACCTTGGTGTGCACCTTGCAACGCACAGTGCCAACATTCGCCTTCCTGCACATGGCAGGTCATCGGACCCAAATTCCGACCTCATGAGCATACCTACTAATCGAATCGGTCATCGGACCCAACTTCCGACTTCATCCATACCGTAGGGTCTTTGAGGTTGGCGCGGTGCGCTCAACCTGGGGAGTCGACCCATCGAAGCATACACCTCCCCTATATAAGCTATTTGTCCGATTCCGACACCTGTGTAGTTTGCACCTCCGCTCAGGACATCGACCCCAACTTCCGAACTCGCCTGCAACGACCGAACCAGCGCCTTGGTGCGCACCAAAAGTGCGCACTTTTGGAGGGCACTTTTGTGCGCTCCAAAGGTGCGCACTTTTGGAGGGCACTTTTGTGCGCTCCAAAGGTGCGCACTTTTGGAGGGCACTTTTTGGAGGGCACTTTTGTGCGCTCCAAAGGTGCGCACTTTTGGAGGGCACTTTTTGGAGGGCACTTTTCTGCGCTCCAAAGGTGCGCACTTTTGGAGGGCACTTTTTGGAGGGCACTTTTCTGCGCTCCAAAGGTGCGCACTTTTGGAGGGCACTTTTTGGAGGGCACTTTTCTGCGCTCCAAAGGTGCGCACTTTTGGAGGGCACTTTTTGGAGGGCACTTTTCTGCGCTCCAAAGGTGCGCACTTTTGGAGGGCACTTTTGTGCACTCCAAAGGTGCACACTTTTGGAGGGCACTTTTTGGAGGGCACTTTTCTGCACTCCAAAGGTGCGCACTTTTGGAGGGCACTTTTTGGAGGGCACTTTTGTGCGCTCCAAAGGTGCGCACTTTTGGAGGGCACTTTTTGGAGGGCACTTTTGTGCGCTCCAAAGGTGCGCACTTTTGGAGGGCACTTTTGTGCACTCCAAAGGTGCGCACTTTTGGAGGGCACTTTTCCTGCGCTCCAAAGGTGCACACCTAGGTGAGCACCTTCGACCACACCTTGTAGCACACCAAACTCTGACTTTCGACTTCATCCGCAATGCAGGGTCTTTGAGGTTGGCGCAATGCGCACAACCAGGGGAGTCGACCCATCAAACCCAACACCTCCCCTATATAAGCTATTTGTCTGATTCTCATACATGCGTAGCCTGCAGGAGCAATTAGGACATCGACCCCAACTTTCGGCTTCTAAACGAAAACAAGGTCTTTGAGGTTGGTGTAATGCGAACAACTAGGGGAGTCAACCCATCAAACCCAACACCTCCCCTATATAAGCTATTTGTCTGATTCTCATACATGTGTAGTCTACAGGAGCAATTAGGACATCGACCCCAACTTTTGACTTCTTAACGAAAACAAGGTCTTTGAGGTTGACGTAATGCGCACAACCAGGGGAGTCGACCCATCAAACCCAACACCTCCCCTATATAAGCTATTTGTCCGATTCTCATACATGTGTAGCCTACAGGAGCCATTAGGACATTGACCCCAACTTTTGACTTCTTAACGAAAACAAGGTCTTTGAGGTTGGCGTAATGCGCACAACCAAGGGAGTTGACCCATCAAACCCAACACCTCCCCTATATAAGCTATTTGTCTGATTCTCATACATGTGTAGCCTGCAACAACGATTAGGACATCCACCCCAACTTCTGAATTCGTCTGCGTTGACCGCACCAAAGGTGCACGCCTTGGTGCTCACCAAAATCCGACTTCCGACTTCTTCTGCTATGCGGGGTCTTTGAGGTTGGCGCAGTGCGCACAACCAGGGGAGTCAACCCACCGAATGCAACACCTCCCCTATATAAGCTATTTGTCTGATTCTCATACATGCGTAGACTGCAGCAATGATTAGGACATCCACCCCAACTTTTGACTTCTTAAACAAGACAGGGTCTTTGAAGTTGGTGCAGTGCACACAACCAGGGGAGTCGACCCATCAAACGCAACACCTCCCCTATATAAAGCTATTTGTCCGATTCTCATACGTGTAGTCTGCAGCAGCGATTAGGACATCGACCCCAACTTCCGAATTCGTTTGCATTGACCGCACCAAAGGTGCACGCCTTGGTGTGCACCTTGGAGTGCACTTTGGTGCTCACCTCGGTGCACACTTTGGTGTGCACCTCGGTGTGCACCAAAGGTGCGCACCTTGGAGCGCACCAAAGGTGTACACTTTGGAGCGCACCACATAGGGTCTTTGAGAGGTTGGCGCAGTGCGCACACCAAGGTGGGTGTTGAGGTGCGTGCCGAGGTGGGTGGGTGCTAGGGTGCGCTCCATGGTGGGTGCCAGGGTGGGTGCGTGCTAGGGTGGATTCCAAAGAGGGTCATAGGGTGGGTGCCAAGGTGGGTTGGTGATATAGTGGGTTCAAAGGTGGGTACTAGGGTGGGTTCCAAGGTGGGTCACAAGTTGGGTGCCAGGATGCGTGGGTGTTAGGTTGGGTGCCAAGGTGGGCTCCTGCGTGGGTGGGTGCTAGGGTGGGTTTCAAGGTGGACGCGAGGGCGGGTGCCAAGGTGGGTAACAAGTTGGGTGTTAGGATGGGTGAGTGCTAGAGTGGGTGCCAAGGTGGGTGGGTGCTAAGGTGGATGCCAAGGTGGTTCACAGGGTGGGTGGGTTCTAGGGTGAGTTCCAAGGTGGGTCACAGGTTTAGTGCTAGGGTGCGTGTCAAGGCGGGTGTCGAGGTGCCTGGGTGCTAGGGTGTGGATGCCAATGTGGGTCATAGGGTGGGTACTAGGGTGGGCTGCAATGTGGGTGCCAAGGTGGGTAACATGCTCGGTTGGTTCTAAATTGGGTGTCAGGGTGGGTGTGCACCCACCTTGCCCGAGGTGGGTGCCAAGGTGCCAGTGTGGGTGGGTGCTAAGGTGGATGCCAAGGTGGGTGAGAAGGTGGGTGATAGGTTGAGTGGTAGGATGGGTGGGTGCCAAGATGGGTCACAGGGTGGGTGCAAGGGTGGGTAGGTGCTAGGGTTGGTGTCAGGGTGGGTGGGTGCTAGGTTGGGTTCCAAGGTGGGTGCGAGGGTGAGTGTCAAGGTGGGTCACAGGTTAGGTGCTAGGATGGGTGAGTGCTAGGGTGCAAAGGTGCCAGGGTGGGTGCTAGGATGGGTCGATGCTAGGGTGAGTGGCAAGGTGGGTCCACAAGTGTCAAGGTGGGTGCCGAGGTGGGTGCCAACTTGGGTTCCAAGGTGGGTGCCAAGTGGGCGACTGCTATGGTGGATGCCAAGGTGGGTCACGGGGTGGGTGCCAAGTTGCTAGGTTGTGTTCCAAGGTGGGTGCCAACGTGGCTGCTAGGGTGCGTGGGTTAAAGGGTGTGTCACAACGTGGGTGCCAGGATGGGTGCGCACCCACACTGGCCAAGACGGGTGCAAGGTTGGGTTCCAAGCCCGGTCACAGGCTGGGTGCTAGGATGGGTGGGTGCCAAGGTGGGCACCAGGGTGGGTGCACCCACCCTGGCCAAGGTGGGTCACGGGGTGGGTCCTAGGGTGGGTAACAGGGTGGGTACTAAGGTGCGTGCCAAGGTGGGTCATGGGGTGGGTGCCAAGGTGGGCACCAGGGTGGGTGTGCACCAACCCTAGCCAGGGTAGGTCACGGGGTGGTTGTCGGGGTGGGCGTCAAGGAGCCAAGGTGGGTGGCAAGTAGCCAAGTTGCGTGCCAAGGTGGGTGTCGGGGTGGGTGCCAAGGATCCAAGGTGGGTGCCAAGGAACCAAGGTGGGTGTCTGGGTGGGTGCCGAGGTGGGAGCCAGGGTGGGTCCCAAGGTGAGTGCAAAGGTGGGTGCCAGGGTCAAGGTGAGTGCCAATGTGGGTTCCAAGGTGCCAGGGTCAGGGTGAGTGCCAATGTGGGTTCAAAGGTGCTAAGTTGGGTGCGAGGTTGGGTGCGAGGGTGGGTGGGTGCCAAGGTGTGCTAGGTGGAAGCCCGGGTGGGTCGGCATCCCATGGGTGTCGAGTTGGGTGCCTGATGGGTGCTTCTTGTCAAGTTTTAGTCGTCGGGACTCATTTCGAGCCTTAGAGGTCGTTTCTTGTCTGGTTGCCCTGTCTTCGACCTGGGAACCCAATTTTGGTCCTCGGGTCCCATTTTTTTTTGTCTCGCATCCCACTTTTGGCCTGTGGCCTTTTCGGGGTCGATTCTCGTTTTGGGCATCAGAGCATGTTTCTTCTCCTAAAACCCAATATTTGTTTATTAAGTCTCGGAACACATTTTTGTTCTCGTGGACCCATCATGGGTCTTGGAACGCATTTGTGGTCCTTGGGTCCCATTTTGCATCCCGAAACTTGTGTTTTGGTGCTTGATCCCTATTTTGGGTGCCCACCTTGCACCAAGTGCGCACCCGGGGCAAACCGAGCGCCTTGGTGCACCGGGGCAAGATCGAGCGTGCACCCGAGGCGCCCCGAACATGCACCAAGGTGCACTCGGCCCACATGTGAGCGCAGGTCGTTGCGCCCGAGGTGGTGTGTGGGCACCGCGTTGCAGACGGGACACTGCACGCACACGACGCCCCGTCCAGGTGCACGCACGTAGGCCGGGCCGGGTGCACACCCGACGCCCTAGCAAGGTGCGCGCACCCGGGCAGGGCTCACACTTGGCGAACGGGGCGCACTTCGCGAGGGAGGGTGTGCACCTCGACGGGGGTGGGTGGCCGGGGTGGATTCGCACGTGGGTCGCGGTTTGCTAAGTACACACTGCGACAAGCTCATAACGGGTGCGATCATACCAGCGTTAGTGCACCGGATCCCATCAGAACTCCGCAGTTAAGCGCGCTTGGGCCGGAGTAGTACTGGGATGGGTGACCTCCCGGGAAGTCCCGGTGTTGCACCCTTTCTTAGTTTTTCGCCGGGCGTCGCAATGCTATTTGAATAAACCTTTTGCCCGTTTGCGTTCTCGTCGGGGCCGGGCCGGGCCGGGGTGCGCTGCCCGCACTACCGCGCGCGCGGGGGCGACACCGAGCGCGCACCCGAGGCGCCCCGAGCACACAGGCCACGGTGCAACCCGGGCGTTGTGCGCGCACCCCGGTGCGCCCGAGGTGCTGCGCGCGCACCCAGGTGAAATCGGTGTGCAC
>NW_026729603.1:0-52328 GCF_030272615.1 Cryptomeria japonica | reverse complement strand
TCTTTCCACAAGTCTTTGAAACAAAGCGCTCTCTTGACATTCTTGAAGAAGTTATTCAGAAATTTCGGCGTCCTCTAGATTTGGGTGCTCGAAAGGATTTGATAATCTTCGATTCATGCTAGATTTTGATTGCATTTCGCTTTGTTTGTTTCATTGAGAGCGAGTGATAGTGGGCATTTTAAAAATATTCAGGGGTTGGAGGCAGCAACCTTGGTATGTTATAAGTGATGCACTCGTTGGGAAAGAATATTGTATTGATCTTTATTCCATGATTTATTTGTTGACTGAATGTGGACTTCTAATATAATGCTCTACTTCTCAATGGTTCCTTGTCAAATTCATTTTTTTTGTTTTGAAGATATAATCGTATACGACGAAGGAATGTTCGATGAGATTTGAAGAGTTCACAATTGATGTATGAAAATTTATTTCTTTTGGCAAGTTTCGAAGAACTTGGTTGCTGTTTCTTCAACTTAGTGTTATGATAAATATTCTTTCTTCTGAGAATATGAGGATTAGTCATGCACAATGTGATCAATGGTTTCCTTTGAGTTTTTTTGGATTCAGTTTGAGCTTGTTTTGGAAACTCAAGTTTTACTTTATCAAAGTGAAGGTTTAGATGCCCCCTCATGACAAAGTGCGTCACATGATATGGAATACGAGCTTTCCTGATATGGAAACTCGATTTGGCAACTTGGAGTTTTGAAACAAGTGTGTTTTGGGATAGAAATTCGATTGATTAAAAGGACCTATTTGCCACTTGTGATGGTGTTTCCTGATTTTGATAGGAGAGATGTGTTATCTTGTGACTAGTTTCAGATTTTGGACAACTTTGTTTGCTGAGAAACTTACTTTGGAAATAGTTTTGACACTCTATTTTTGGTTTTCTGATTTACGAAGTTCAGGTTGATGAAAGGAAGTTTCCAAAATCGCTCTTAAAATTTTCAAAATTGACCTTTGTTTTGCCCGCTATTTTCTGGTATGCACTAAAACAGAGATGTGATGCGCTACAAAAAGTTCTCAAAGCGCTAACGAAAAGACCCCACGCGCTATGCTTCCCCTTGCTACACGCTAACTGGTTTATACTGTTTAATTTTGCTTCAGTTTTGGTTCAAAAGATCATGCACTAAAATAAGCTGCCTATGTGCTATTGATTAAACCCTATGCGCTAAAGATTGGCTTCCACGCGCTAAGTTGATGCTTCAATGCACTAAACTATTTTCAAAACGCGCTAACTGCCACTGTTTGTTTTTAGATTCTGGTGAAGCACTACTGTTAAGACTTTACGCGCTAAAGATAAGGTTTAATGTGCTAAAATATGGTTGCCACGTGCTAAGATGTTGTTCTTATGCGCTAAACTGCCTTGACTTGGTTGTTTTCTGCAATTTTGGAGTTTTACCTTGAGTTTTTAATGCTGATAGATGATTTTCTGAAGTAACCAATGAAAGCATGACACCAAAGAGACAACCATTTTTATTAATCTAAACAATAAGTGTATGTTCTGCAAGGATGTGTTCAAATCCCCAATGTTTCAATAGGTTTAGAGACAACATGCATTTCAATCAGACTCTTTATTCAAGGGTTATAAGCAATATCATAGCCCACTAGTCTTGATACTCCGTTAGCTCAAATAGTCATGTCACCCCCTAAGGGGCTCTAGTTTTTTTGCCTTTTGCCAGAAATTAACCCAAACTGAATTGCTTCACAATTGAGTAATTATCTTGGGAGATATATGGTGAGAGATCTTGGGGACGGATTCTTCCCCACCCTTGCACTATGATATTTCAAATGTCTGGTTACTGACTCGGCTTAAAGTTTCTATGCTAAGGTTCATAATCAAGCTTCCTGTTCAGCTGTCAGTGATGAACTCCCTTAGGAGGCTTCCCAACCTTTAGAACAAAGGCTTTACATATCACGAGGATATTGGGGGAAGGCTAATCACTGCATGCAATCGTTGAAAAGGACTTTTGTCACTTTCCACTTTTGATTATAGTGGGTTGGAACACTTAGATTCAAAGTTGTTTCCCACTTAGGTTGTTCCCTTCACACTGGCCAAAAATGGCTTTAAGAGTTTTTCAACCCCTCGGGAAGGGAGACCTGCTAAAGGATTTATTGCGTGAATTTAAAGAAAGCTTTAAGAGTGGTTTGGCTTTTTTATCACCCAATAAAGAGGAGAGCATATACCTTCCACTTTCTATACAAAGCACACAAATTCTTTTTAGTCTTTCAAAGCAATGATTTGCTAATCCTATATGGAGATGCTTCTCCACGAAGACATGGTTTTTTTTTTATCTCATCAAATTAGTGATTATCTGAGCTAGTAAAGGAACCTGGTCAACAAGGCAAATTTTGATCTTGATATTTAACAAAAGAAATCGATAAAAGGGGAAGAACTTCCCTCTTTAACTTGAAAACAAAATTTAAACAAATGTGGTTTCTTTTACTTTGCAAAAATTAGAAGTTGATCCTTTTAAACACCAAAGGATGGTGAGGTTGTTGTTAAAGCTTTTTGTAAAATGAAAGATTGTCTTGTTCTTTTTAATAACCCAAAAGGAAATTTTTTCTCCTATGAAAGCAAGAAAGATTTTTGATTATGGTTCTTTGTAAAGCCTAAACAAAAGTGAGTTCAATTTTAAGAAGAATTAAAAGAAGTTCAAATTTTAACTAACTTTAACTAAGTTAGTAAAAAATTTTAAACTATCTTAATGGTCCTAAAATTGAGCTCCTATTTGCAAGAAATTTGTTAGAACCCTGCAAAATAACAAGTAAAATTGTTAGACAAATCTGTGGACTTCAACAAGTCTAATTTCGCACTCGGTTATAGTTTTTTAGTTTTTCCTTTATCTATGATGCGCTACAGAACAAACTGTACGTGCTACAATGTAATCTGGATGCGCTATCGGACAAGCCTGACATGTTGAATTGTGTTTTAGATGTGCTACTCTATTTTTCTCCCGTGCTGAGACCTATAGGAAAGTATTAGTGGGGACAATGCGCTAAGGTAAAGACTTCACGCGCTATAGAATAGACCCCATGTGCCAAACAGTGCTCCGGATGTGCTAAAAGATCCACCAAATGTGCTAAGGGATGTTCCCTATGCACTAATTCCTGTTTCCCGCGTACCTGCAAAAGTGTTTATTTTTTAAAACCGATTTGATTAATGGGGTAGTGCCCCACGGTGGGTGCCAGAAAATGTGTGGGAAAAACGGGTCAATGAAACTTAAAAAGTGAAAATGGGGTCTCAAAGAGGCTTGCTCACACACCCACAGGACTTCTTGGTGCAAGTTATGGAGTCATGAAGAATGACTCAACTTCCCAAGGTTGGTTCCATGGTTCTCTATCTCACAAGGTCCCTCAAGCCAATGCCTTTGCTCTCAGATCACTGAGCAAAGTGGCTTAGGGATGACAAATGCAAGAATGAGGGATGCTTATGTTTGATTTAATTATGCAAATGCATCCTATATATGCATGATTCTACAAATGCAATAAACTAGTTTATAAGATGACAAGATTAGTAGTAATACTATCCTAGCATGATATACTAGTTTATGAATTAAGCTAATGATAAAGGAAATAGTCTAAAATATTTATTAGATTAATTCCTATTGCAAAGAGAGACTAGATGTGTTAATAAAATTGAGCATAAATGAGATACTAAAAGCTTGCATGGATCCTAAAATGGAGGAATGAGAGCTCTATTTATAGTGAAAATAGGGCAATGAATGGCCAAGATTAAAAGAGTTAATCAAGGGTCAAGTTTGAAAGTTGCCAATCCATGTTTTCAATTTTCACCAATGAAATGGTGACAATTGTCAACATAAGTCAGGTTGAGAGGAGAGGTAGGAAGCATTAAATGCTTGAGAAGACCTCATGGTTACCCTAGGAGGTAAGGGTTAAGGTTAGGTTAGGGTTATCCAATGGATAAAGCTTTTAGCCAAGAGGTAAACTCTTGTGCAAAGGTTAAAGGAATAACCATGGTCAAAGAAATGAATGCTTGATGAGACCCCTGGGTTAGATGAGGGTTAAGTTAGTTAAAAAGTCTCTAACCATGCCACTAAGGGTTAGTTAACCATTAATGGTTTGAAGACTTTGGGGACAAATTTTTAAGAGTCTTTTCAAATTTGGGGGTATTCAACAAGTTAGCTTGTTGAATGGATAAAGGCTTTAATGCTTTTTTGAAGACTTTACTCCAAATTTGAGAAGTGACCTCCTCAAATTTAGGGAAAAGGGGCAATGGATGCAAGTAAATGAGGAATAATAGGATTTATTAAAATAAATTACTTTATTTCAATTTGGTTGCAATTTGGGAAATTGAATAAATTAGATTTATTTAATTTGGGGTGGACTATTAATTAAATGTAAATTTAATTAAAAGTAAGGAGAAAAGGGTTTTATTAAATAAAATCATTTATTCAATTAAATGATGCAAAAGGTTTTAGTGAATTTAACTAAATAAATTGAATAATTTACTTAATTAAATAGAGGAATGTGGGTGATTTAATTAAATTAGATTTAACTAAATAGAGAAATGAACATAAAATATTCATTTAGGAATATGGTCACTTTTTATATGTCTACAAATACATATTGCATTAATTATATCAGGTCTTGTTTGTGTTAAATACAGTAAACCTCCAATCATGGATTTGTATCTTGTCGGATTAACAGGAGCTGAATCATCCTTCAATGATAATTTATTAGTTGTTGTCATAGGAGTTACCGGTTTAGAGTTTTTCATACCAAATTTCTTCAATAATTCCTTCAAGTACTTTGATTGACATAAGAATATACCTTTATCAGTCTATGAAATTTGCAATCCTAAAAACAATTTTATCTCCCTAATCATAAACATTTCAAATTCTTCTTGCATTTTGTTAGAAAAGTCTTTACACAATCCATCTTCTCCACCAAAAATGATGTCATCAACAAAAACTTCAATAACCAAAATGTCTTCATTAGTCACTTTGAAATATAAGTTGTTGTTAGCATTACCTTTAGTGTAACCAAGTTTTATAAGATATTTGTCTAATCTAGCATACCAAGCTCTAGGAGCTTGCTTCAATCCATATAAAGCTTTCCTTAACCTGCAAACCATATCTTTATCATTTGTCAATGAAAATCCATCAGGTTGTTCAATGTAAACTTCCTCTTCAAGATCATTCAAAAATGCACATTTAACATCCATTTGATAAACTTTATAATTCTTGTGCGTTGCAAATGCAAGAAATAATATAACTGCCTCAATTATAGCTACTGGTGCAAAGGTTTCATTGTAATCAATTCCTTCTTTCTGTGAATATCCCTTACACACCAATCTTGCTTTGTTTCTAATTACCTTACCATCTTCATTAAGTTTATTTCTGAATACCCATTTAGTTTCAATTACATTTTTATTTTTAGGCCGGGGAACCAATATCCATGTATTGTTCGTTTCAATTTGTTTTAATTCATCTTCCATAGCCTTAATCCAATGTTTATCTTCACATGCCTCATTAACAGATGCTGGTTCAATTTGAGAAATTAATCATACCTCTTCATTTGTCAGTCTTCCTCTAGTCATAACTCCTTGATACTTATTCCCAATTATCTGACTTTCAGAGTGATTCAATCTAACATACCTAGGTGTGTTCACTTGTTGTTGTTCTTTAGTCACTGTGGAATTCTTTGATAATTCCGAAGTGACTGGATCAACATTTTGTACCAGTGCACTTTGTACAGGTTCATTAGTTATTATCTCAACTGTCGGTTCAAAATCCATAGACCTTGAATTTCTTCTAAAGAGTTTATCAATCTTCACATTTGCACTTTCAATGATTTTCTGCAATCTCTTATTAAAACATCTATATGCTTTGCTTTTAGATGAATACCCAAGAAATATTTCTTCATCACTTCTAAGATCAAACTTGCCAATATACTCATCTCTCCTAATGTAACATTTTTTTCCAAATATTCTGATGTACTTAAGAGTAGGAATACCACCAAACTATAATTCATAGGGTGTCTTATCGGTTTCACCTTTGATGTGCACTCTATTGAAAGTGTAAACCGTTGTATTCACTGCTTCTCTCCAATATAAATGAGGTAGATTTTCTTTTGATATCATGCTTCTAACTGCATCCAGAATCATTATATTCTTTCTTTCCACAACTCTATTTTGTTGAGGTATCCGAGGTGCTGATAGTTGTCTTCTAATTCCATTCACTTCACAAAATGTATTGAACTCCTTAGATGTAAATTCACCTCCTTGATTTGATCTTAAAAATTTGATTTTCTTGCCAGTTTTATTCTCTACAAGTGCCTTGAATAATTTGAATTTTCCAAAAGCTTCTAATTTCTCCCTCAGAAAGGTAACCCAACACATTCTAGAATAATCATCAATGATTACCATAAAGTATCTATCTCCCTATAGACTTCTTGTTCTTGCCGGACCACATAAGTCAGTATGAATTAAATCAAGAACATTATTGGTTTTCTTGGAAATACTTTTGAAAGTTGTTCTAACTTGCTTTCCTAATTGACATTCCTTACATACCGGATTTTGAGGTTTTACAATCTTAGGTAAATCCCTTACTACCTTAGATGAACTAATCTTCATAATGCAATCAAAATTTACATGATAGAGTCTTTTATGCCATAACCAACTTTCATCAATATGTGCAATCAAGCATGTCTTTTCAATGTTATTCAAATGAAAGATATTACCTCTATTCTGATTACTGGTTGCAACTTCCAAACCAGTTCTATTCATGATTTTGCATTTACCATTCTTGAATTGTAACTGAAATCCTTTTTCAACTAATTGACCAACACTCAAAAGATTGTGCTTCAAACCTTCAACATAATAAACATTGTCAGTATTGTGCTTACCATCAAAAGATATAGTGCCTTTTCCTCTAATCAAACAAGCTTTGTCATCTCCAAATCTTAGTAAACCTCCATTGTATTCCTGAAAAGATAAGAATTTACTTTTATCACTAGTCATGTGATGTGAGCATCCAGAATCTATAATCCATTTATCCTTTTCTTTAATTTTAGCTGCTAGAGCTTGTACTACTAGTGGAATAGTAGGTGTCGGTTGATCTTTAGTTATTGCAACAAAAGCCCATCCATTGTCTCTTGGTTCTTCATCAGAATCATCAGTAACTCCTTCATCAACATAGTAACATGATTTGTCTTTATTCTTCTTAAATCTGTATCTCTGAAATTCAGGGTTAGGCTTATATGTTCTTTTAACTTCTTCTCTCAATCTTTCATGTCTATCCGGACATCTAGATTTCATATGACCAATTTTATTATAGTTAAAACATTTTAAAGGTTCTTTACCTTCATACTTACTTCCAATAGGACCTTTAGGCATTTTCCTTGCAAATAGTGCTTCAAGTCTTTCATTTCCCCTTTTGATGTCTTCAAGTTATTTTGCATAGAGTGCTTTCCAATCAAATTTATCAGTTGATGATGGTTTGAAAGCCAAATCTGTCTTAATTGTAGCAACAGGGTCAAACTCTTCAAGCTCAAATGCTGAAAGTTTTCCAACCAAGGTATCTCTAGATAATGATGTATTAGGCATAGTTCTTAACTCAGTAATAGCAATAAATTTCATCTTGCATGTTGGTGGCAATGCTCTTAAAAATTTAGAAACAATTTCATCTTCACTTAAGGAACCTCCACAACATTGTATTCCCAAAACAATTTCATTAACCCTTTCCATAAAAGCAAAAATTCTTTCATCTTCTTCCATTTTCAAATTTTCATACCTGGCCTCAAAGAATTCCAGTTTTGCAATTTTGACAATGGTATCTCCTTCATTCAATGTTTCCAACTTATCCCAAATAGTTTTAGCAGTAGATCGATCTGATAATCCCATTATTTTCTGATTTGACAAGCCATTCAAAAGTGCTTCTCTTGTTTTGCAGTCATTCTCTTGATCCTTAGCCAATGTAGGTGGATTAGGTCGACCTTGTGTAGGCCCAACATAACCATTTTGTGTAACATCCCATATGTCTTTTCCAATGCAATTCAGATGTGTCTCCATTTTGATCTTCCATATACCATTATTAGTTCCATCAAGTTTCAGACTATCCTTCCTGATATAGTTAGTTGCCATAGAATCTCCTCAAGTTGTTAAACTTCTACAAAAAGAGGACTGTGCTCTGATACCAATTGTTAGGACCCAGACGCAACTAAGAGTGGGGGGGGGTGTGAATTATTTGTCAAATAATTTTATCTCAAATACAACTTAACCAAACTTGATACTTAATACCAATAAACCAAACTGAATACCAACAAACAAATTAATAGTTAATAATAGTACCAATGAAGCTTAATGAATGAAACTGAAAGAGAAACAATATCCAAGACACATAACACAAATATTTGTATGTGGAAACCCTATAAGGGGAAAAACCATGGTGGGAAACCTTACCCACAATCAGATGATACTACTACAGATAGTATGTGTTTACAAATGGTGTCTGCACATATAGAAAGGCCAGCTGCCCAGAGCTCACTTCTCAATCACAAAATGGGAGTTACACTGACTAAAAAATGGATGATTAAATATAATGATAATGTACTGCTTAAAGTGGCATCTTTAATGCTAGATTTAGTACTAGTTAAGCTTTGATTGTCTTCTTCAAACCTTCCTTGAACCTTCAAATGATGACTGCATGATTACCTCAGCTTATGTTCACATATACTAAATATCACAACCTTACAATACCTTATTACATACCATACCCATACCATGTTAATGTCACAATAGAGATCTTACATATATACGAAAACCTAAGACCAAATGTGTAGGTCGACTCACTAAAAATATTACAATAAAAATCAATTACAACAAGTCAAGATATGATGCATCTTGTCAGGTCAACAGCAATATTAATTGATTAAATCATCTCCATAACATGTCATGCTGATCTGGAATAGATAATGCATTCCGGTCCATAACCTAGACCAATTTTCTAGTAACAACAAATATGTCAACCCGATTAGACCAATAACCAAATCTCCAAAACCAAGTGTCCAAACAATGTCTTCAACATAACCGAGTGATCTCCAAATCATAACAAGTTATCCTTAGTGACGGTGAACAATATAACTTGCCGATGAACTAAAAACCGGTGATTGGCGTAAGTGACTGAACTTGCCAATGAACATAATCAAAGATCTCCAGAAGGATAAGTGTTGATAAGTGTTGACATCAATGACAAAATCAAGCAACATATCCATAATACCAACAATAGGAAGGAACACTACCTAGAGCATACTGCTCATTACAAAAAGAGTCTCATGGACTACATAGAGGCTACAACATTCTCAAGATAAATGGACAACAATCCAATAGAGTAAACTTTTGGAAATAGCATCTACTATGCTTGATTACAGTCCCAGTTAAGCACAATACCAAAGGACTAAATCATCTTTTGAAACCAATCTAATCACCAATGATCAATCAACTCTTCTGCCAGAATGACATTGCAATATTCGCACATTACATTCCTTGACCATGACCTTTCCGATAACCATGATACTTTACAAAGAGATTCTATCTCTTATTTATACAAACAATAAGGCCTAAACCAATTATGTTGGCCACCTAAAGATATTACAATTATATAATTCCTTTTTACAATGATATGCCATGTCGGCTTAAGATGAAAACAATAATAAAAAATCCATAAAACATCTCGAATCATCTAGGTAACATGTAGAGTACACGCTAGCATGATACTAGTCCATAACCTAGATAGGTATCAGACCTATTCTGGGTCCACCATGCTAAAGAAATGTCTTCAAGCAATTGAAGCATGATCAATGAACATCTTTAGTATCTTGAAATCCTTGAAGAAGTTGCACCAAAACCAATTGTGCATCATGTCAGGATTCCTCAATGAAAGCTCTGTCGATAAAGCCATAAACTAGTGCCAACAAGGGTTTACAAAAGTGTATGATAACATGCAATTATCAAGCCAATACCAACTAACCAAAACATGCTCATGGAGCATATAACTCATGAGATCTAATATACTTTACTGATCCAAACATGTCGGAAGTGTCCAACAGATAATCTCTTCTACTAGTAACACTAGATCTTATACCAGTAACTTGTCTGCCAGTAATAGCTAGTGTTGACATCAATGAAAAAACATCAATGCCACACATAATCAATTCATTTATAATGCCAACAATCTCCCCCTTTGGCATTGATGGCAACTCTAGACATGAAAAACATCCAAGTACCAATAAATGCCAAACAAGTCTCACCCTGTGGAAGAAAACCAACAATCAATAGCTCTCCCCTAGTGAATGATATCTCTGTAAGGCTCTGAACAAATCTCTCTCCTCAATGTATACAACTTTTATTTGATTTTCACATCAATATCTCTCCCCCTTTGATATCAAAGCCAGAAACCTAACAAAAATATCAAAGCAATGATACAAACCTCTAAATCTCAAAGCTCACTACTCCCCCTGAGTAGTAGCACCACTCATCAGAGACATAATGAATAATGTTCCTGATAATGCATACCAGACTGATGATAAAATTCATCAATCAAGTCTCTGCCAGAGGAGCAGAAACCCCTAACCTGTCTCTCAAGTATTCAAATGATTCCTTAGACAACGGTTTAGTGAATATGTCTACAATCTGTTCTTTATTGTTCACATAAACTAGTTTGACTTCCTTTTCTTCTACCTTGTCCTTTAGAAAGTTATACTTTATTGAAATATGCTTAGTCTTAGAGTGAAATACCGGATTCTTTGACATGTCAATAGCTGCAGAGTTATCATAGTAGATTACTATCGGTTCACTACAATTTACCCTGATATCCTTCAGCATTTTCTTCATCCATAAGACTTGAGTGCAATTAGTCGCTACTGCAACATATTCAGCTTTTGTAGTAGATAAAGAAATGCATGACTATTTTTTGCTTATCCATGAAACTAGTTTCTTTCCAAGAAAGAAAGCTCCACTAGAAGTGTTTTTCCCGTCATTAGTATCACCCACCCAATCCTAGTCGGTATATGCACGTAAAGTGAAATCATCATTTCTGGAATACCATAAACCATATTTTGTTGTTCCTTACAAATACCAGAATATCCTCTTTACTGCACATTCATGATTTTCTTTAGGATTAATTTGATATCTTGAAACAATACTTACTGCATTCATAATATCAACTCCAGTTTGAGTTAGATATAATAGATGACCAATCATAGATTTATACCTTGTCAGATTTACCGATGAAGAAGTATCCTTGATAGATCATTTCTCACTTTTAGCCATAGGAGTACTTACCGGTTTGGAATTCTCCATACCAATTTTTTTCAACAATTCCATCAGATACTTAGTTTGATAGATAAAAAAGCCTTTGTCAATTTGAGTAATCTACAAACCTAAGAAAAATTTCATCTCACCAATCATGGACATTTCAAATTCATTTTTTCATGTTATTAGCAAATTCCATGCACAATTTATCTTCTCCTCCAAAAATGATATCATCAACAAGGACTTCAATAATCAGAATATTATTATCAATGATCTTATAAAATAAATTACTATCAACATTGCCTTTAGTAAAATAAAGCTTCAAAAGATATTTAGCCAATCTTGCATACCAAGCTCTAGGAGCTTGTTTCAAACCATATAAAGGTTTCTTCAATCTGCAAACCATGTCTTTGTCATCTGTCAATGTAAATCCATTAGGTTGCTCAATGTAAACTTATTCCTCAAGCTCGCCATTCAAAAATGCACATTTGACATCCATTTGATAGACCTTATAGTTTTTATAAGCTGCATAGGCAAGAAATAGTCTAACAGCTTCAATTATAGCTACAGGTGCAAATATCTCACCATAATCAATTCCTTCCATTTGAGAATATCCTTTACAAACCAATCTAGCCTCGTTCCTTATAACTTGACCATCCTCATTCAGTTTATTTCTAAAAACCCATTTAGTTCCAATAACATTCTTATTTTTAGGCCAATAAATAGTTGTCCGTTCAACTTGAGAAATAAGACATACCTCTTCATTTTACAATTTTCTTCTTGTCATTACTCCTTTCTCCTATATCCAATAATTTTATCTTCAGAATGATTTAATCTTACATACCTTGGATTCTTTTGAACTTCAGGTTCACCACTCTGATCATCAGTCATAGTTGAATGTTCAAACTATGTCAGTGTAACTGTTTCAGCTTCCCATACCGATTGAGGCATTGCTGGTTCAGTTATGATCATTTCTACTTCTGGTTCCCTGTCACATGATATAGAATGATTTTTATACTTCCATAATTTTCTACAATCTTTTGTTATAACATCTATATGCTTTCCTCTGAATTAAATAACCAAGAAATATCTCTTCATCACATCTAGGATCAAACTTTCCAATTAAAAAATATCTTTTGATATAGCATTTACTTCCAAAAATTCTGAAATACTTAATAGTAGGTGTATGTCCAAACCATAGTTCATAAGGGGTCTTATTGGTTTCACCTTTAATGTGAACTCTGTTAATTGTGTAGACTGTTGTACTCACTGCTTCTCTCTAGTAGATATGAGGCAATTTGGCTTCCATCATCATAGATCTAACTGCATCCAAAATGGTTTTGTTCTTTCTTTCAACTACTCCATTATGCTGAGGATTCCTAGGTGTAGATAGATGTCTCCTGATTCCATTTGTCTCAGAATAACTGTTAAATTCATGAGAAGTGAACTCACCACGATGATCTAATCTTAGACATTTGATTTTCAATCCAATTTTTGTTTCAACCTTCTCTATAAAGATCTTGAATTTCTCAAAAGATTCAGACTTCTCCCTTAGAAAAGTCACCCACATCATTCTAGAATAGTCATCAATAATCAGCATGAAATACCTATCACCTTGAAATTTTCGAGTCCTTGCTGGACCACATAAGTCAGTGTGAATCAAATCAAGTACATTATTATATTTATCATGTATGCTTTTAAAATAACTTCTGACTTGCTTACCCAATTGACATTCCTTACATACCAGATTATGAGGCTTCATAATCTTAGGTATATCTCCGATTACCTTAGTTGAACTGATTTTAACAATACAATCAAGATTAACATCACACAAATTCTTATGTCATAGCCAACTCTCATCAATATGAGCAATCAAACATGTCTTATTACCAGTGTTCAAGTGAAAGATATTACTCCCTGTTTGAATACCAATTGCAATCTCCAAACTAGTTTTTTTAATTATTTTGCATTTTCTATCCTTAAACTGAAGTTGAAAACCCTTATCAGCTAATTGATCAAAACTCAAAAGATTATGCCTTAAACCTTCTACATGATAGACATTATCACTATTATGCTTACCATCCAAAGCAATAATACCTCTACCTTTGATCATACATGCCTTGTCATCTCCAAATTTGACTTGACCACCATTGTATTCTTGCAGGGACAAAAATTTCCTTCTAGTCATATGATGTGAGCATCCACTATCAATTACCCATTCATCCCTATCTTCAACTTTTGGTGCCAGGGCCTTCTCTTCATTTTTGATAGCCAGTCTAGGCTCATCTTCCTTCAAAGAATAGAACACCCATTCCTTTCCATTTCCAAATCCACTACCAAAGTCTTCCATTGGTTCATCTCTAGAGTCATCAGTTACTCCTTCCTCATCTGCTATGTAACAATGTTTGTTTATCTTGAATCTATATGTATTTGGGTTAGGCTTGAAAGTTTTCTTAACTCTTTCCTCAAACCTTGCATTCCTTTCAGGACATCTAGATGCAAAATGACCAATCTTATTACATGAAAAACATTTAAAAGGTTCTTTTCCTTCATACTTACTTCCAGTTGGACCTTTAGGTACTCTTTTAGCAAATAAGGCTTCAAGTTGTTCAAGATCTTCATCTTCTTTCCTTGTGTGTTCCAATTATTTTGCATGTAGGGATCTCCAATCACTTTTGCTGGTAGATGTTGATGATGATGCATGAAAAGTAGGTTCACACTTTACAACTCCAGAAGATCCAAAATTTTCAAGCTCCAAAGCAGATAATTTCTCAATCAGAATGTCTCTGTTGACTAAAGTGTTTGCCATTGTTCTTAACTCATTAATTACAATTGCCTTCATCTTGTAAGCCAGTGGAAGGGATCTCACAACTTTGGAAACTATTTCATCTCCACTTAGAAATCCTCCACAACATTGAATTCCTATAATAGTCTCATTTATGCTTTCCATAAACACAACCATTCTTTCATTTTCTTCCATTTTCAAGTTTTTATACCTTACCCGGTAACCATCAAGTTTAGCAATTTTGACAGTAGGGTCACCTTCATTTAGAGTTTGCAATTTGTCCCATATAACCTTAGTTGATGATTTGTCAGTCAATCCAATGATTCGTTGATCAGTAAGTGCACACAAGAGGGCTTCTCTAGCTCTGCAATTATTTTCAATATTGTTGTCAAGGTCTGGAGAAGCGGGATTGTCAAATGCCAAATCATAAGGTGTGTATCCTTTCTTAGTGATCTCCCAAATATCCTTTCCAATACATCTAAAGTGAGTTTCCATTCAAATTTTCCATATCCCATAGTTTTTTTCATCAAGCTTAGGGGTTTCTCTTCTGAAAATAGCTGCCGGTGGATTAGAAGTGTTAGCTACCATAGGATCTACCTCAAGCAGTTAAGCTTCTATAAAAGAGGACCAAATCTTTGATACCAATTGTTAGGATAACCAGTGAACAACTGAGAGGGGGGGGGGGTGAATTAGTTGTTAACAGATTATAAGTTTTAATCCACAATACTACCTTAAACTAAGTAAGTATCGGTAAAGCACAAATAAATGCTAATAGAAATAGATACCAGTAAAGAATGCAACTTAAAACTTAACAAGATAATCAATGCGAAGAAACCATACCACATAATACCATGATTTGTATGTGGAAAACCTGGAAAGGAAAAAACCACGGTGGGAAGCCTACCCAATATTAGATGATACTTCTGTAGAAAGTATGTGTTACAATGAGGGGCCTGCACTTGTAGGAAGGCACACCGCCTAGAGCATACTGCTTACTACAAAAAGAGTCTCACTAACTACAAAGATGATACAACCTTCTCAAGATAAATGGACAACAATCCAATAGATTGAATTGCTGGAAATAACATCTACTATGCTTGATTATAGTCCCAGTTAAGCTCAATGCCGAAGGACTAAATCCTCTTCTAAAACCAATCTGATCACCAATGATCGATCAAATCCTCTGCCATAATTATATTACAATATTCACACATTGTATTCCTTGACCATGACCTTTCCAATAACCATGATACTTTACAAAGAGTTTCTACCTCTTATTTATACAAACCCTAAGGCCTAAACCAATTATGTCGACAACCTAAAGATATTACAATTATATAATTCCTTTTTACATTGATATGCCATGTTGGCTTAAGATCAAAATAATAATAATAAATCCATAAAACATCTCAAATCATCCAGGTTACGTGTAGAGTACACACTAGCATGATACCGATCCATAACCTAGATAGGTACCAAACCTATTATGGGTCCACCATGCCAAAGCAATGTCTTCAATCAATTAAAGAATGATCAATGAACATCTTGAGTATCTTGAAATCCTTGAACAAGCTACACCAACACCAATTGTGCATCCTATCATGATTCCTCAATGAAAGCTTTGCCGGTAAAGCCGTAAACTAGTGTCAGTAAGGGTTTACCAAAGTGTATGATACACATGCAATTATCAAGCTAATACCAACTAACCAAAACATGCTCATAGAGCATATAACTCATGAGATCCAATATACTTTACTGATCCAAACATGCCAGAAGTGTCCAATAGATAATCTCTTCTATCAGTAACTTGTCTGCTAGTAACAACTAGTGTTGACATCATTAACAGAACATCAATGCCACACATAATGAATTCATCCATAATGCCAACAACCACTACTAGCTAGACTCAACCAAATATGTCAATAGTACCAAAAAGATAAAGTATTATATTAAGTTGTAGCATAGACAAAGATGTAAAGAATATGATGGTTTTGCATGACATGATATGAATGTTAATATAATTTCAAAATTGATATGATGGGTTACACAAATCAAATGTTATTTATCCTTCATTTACTAGACTTATCCATGTTTCTTTGAATGATCTTAACTTTTGAATTTGCATATATGATTGGGACGAGTCTCTTTTAGTAGGTTCAAGGTTCGATTCATCATTCTCAAGTTCTATATAGCTATCTACATCGTCCCTATTTTTAGATTTTAAACAAATGGAATAAAAAAAAAGTGCTACAAAAAATAAACTATATATTAGACACAAAAATTCATTATTTAATTCAAAGAATGCACTACATCTTACCTGAATAAAGGTCTTTCTCATTCATTGAAGGCTACTTTAAATAGCACAGGGGGTATCTTTTATAAATATTACATTGTTTAAATATAGACAATAAGATAAAGTATTTTCCTAAGTGCACTTGGCATGTAAAATTAATATGTGCATCTAAGAATCAACCACATGAAACTAACTATTAAATTAAACTACAGATGGTCAATGAAATATGTATTTGGTGTTGGCCATTTGATGGAATTGATTATGTGTTACATTGATGTTTTGTCATTGATGCCAACACTAGATGTTTGGATGCTTTACCGACATCCTTCTAGTCTCGGTAAGTCGAGTGGTTTCTGGTAAATTTGGATCTGACATGATCCGGCAGGCTCCAGTTTAGTTTGGTGATGAAATTGTCTTGTTCATGATACTCATTCTCATAATTAGTCAGTTGGTTTTGGTCTAGTGATTGGATGCTATCTTGCTTGCTTAGAAACTTAGTTTCTGGTTCTGGCGAGGGTTTCATTGATAGAGCTTTTGATGACGATCTTTGATGAATTGCATAAGTGGTGTTGGTGTAGCTTCTGGTGGAGTTTCAGTATGTTGTTGGTGATCATGTTCGAGACTTGGCAGATGGAGATCATTACTATAGCGTGTGGACCTATATTGGGTCTCGGTTGATCTAGGTTATGGACAGGCTTTAATGTAACGTGTGGATTGGACCTCTCGATGTATTTTTAGGATGTCTTATGTGCTGGATATTATTTGTTTAGTCTAAGGCCAACATGGTTTGTAATTATGTAATTGGTTTATTATCCGGTGGCCAACCTAATTGTCTATGGTTGAGGGTTTGTATATATAGATGTAAGATCTCATTGTAGATCATCATGGTTATGTTAGAGGTCATGGTCAAGGAATGTAATGTGCGAATAATGTAATATCATTCAGGCAGAGGATTTGGTCAATCATTGGAGATTGAATTGGGTTTATGTAAGAGGATTTAGTCCTTTGGTATTGAACTTAATTGAAACTATACTCAGACATAGGAGATGTTATCTTTTGCAGTTGAACACTTCTCCAGATTGTAGTCTAGATTTCTATATAGTCAGTGAGGCTCCTTTTATGATGAGCAGTGCACTCTAGGCTGTTGGCCTTCCTTTAAGTGTAGGCTACTCAATTGTAATTCACATACTTACTGTAGAAGTATTATCTAACTGTGGGTAGACTTCCCACCGTGTTTTTTCCCTTTACCAGTTTTTCCACGTATAAATCTTGGTGTCATGTGGATGGCTCTTATTTTGTGATTATTGTTTATGCTTAATTGGTTTAACTATTGTTCCGGTATTAATGTTTTGGGTTTCGGTATTAAATTTTTAAATTGGTAATAGTTCTTGTAATATGTGACAATTGATTCACCCCCCCCTCTCAGTTGTCTTCTAGTTATTTGAATTTTCTAACAATTGGTATCAGAGCTTTGGTCCTCTCTACAGATAGCTTAACCACTTGAGGAAGATCCTATGGTGACTAACAGTTCAAATTCATCCAGTTCTTGTGGAGCTATCTTTCGGAGGGATATTTCAAGGCTTGATGGAACAAATTATATAGTATGGAAGATTCAAATGGAGACTAATCTAAGATGTCTTTGCAAGGAGATTGAGGAGATCACACAGAATGGTGTTACACCTCATAATCTAGGATCTGGCAATCCTCCTCCAACAAACCTGGACAAGGAGCTTGAGAATTATTGTAGAGCAAGAGAAGCCCTCATGTGTGCACTTTCTAATAAGAAAATAACGAGATTAACGGACAAATCATCTAGAAATGCTATATGGGATAAGTTGGAGAGTCTTAATGAAGGCTACAGTGAAGATTTCAAAACTTGATGGTTACCGGGTGAGATATGAAAACCTAAAGATGGAAGAAGATGAAAGGATTACTGCATTCATGGAAAGGGTAAATGAGATGGTTATGAGAATTTAATTTTGTGGTGGAACTCTGGGTGAAAATGAAATTGTTTCTAAAGTTCTAAGAGCCCTACCACCAGCTAAAAAAATGAAGGCTACTACTATTAATTAGTTGAGAAAAATGGCTAATACATCTATCAACATAGATACTTTGGTTGGGAAACTATCTTCTTTTGAGCTTGAAGAATTTGGACCTTATGAACTTTCTTTTCATGCATCTACATCTACAACTGGAAAGCAAGATTGGAAAGATTTATATGCAAAGGAATTGGAAGATATGAAGAGAGAAGAAGACGAGTTTGAGCAATTTGAAGCACTATTTGCTAGAAGAGTACCTAAAGGACCGGTAGGAAGTAAGTATGAAGGAAAAGAACCTTTTAAATGTTTTGCATGTAATAAGATTGGTCATTTGCATCTAGATGTCCTAAAAAAGAATTCAAGATTTGAAGAAAGAGTTAGAAGATCATTTAAGCCTAACCTTGGATATCAGAACACGTACAAATACAAGAAAAACAAAGACAAATCATGCTACATAGTGGATGAGGAAGGCATTACTGACTCTAGTGATGAACCGACAAAAGACTCTAGTATTGGTTCTAACAATAGGAAGGAATGGGTGTTCCTGACTATCAAAGAAGATGATCCAGCATTGGAAGTAAATGTACCTAAAGAGAAGGCACTTGCTGCTAAAATGGAAGACAAGGATGAATGTGTAATTGGCAGCGATTTTTCACATCATATGACTAGAGATAAAGAGAAGTTTCTATCTTTGCAAGAAATTGATGGCGATCTAGTTAGATTTGGAGATGACAAAGCATGTATGATCAAAGGAAAAGGAACCATATCATTGGATGGTAAGAACAATACTGACAATGTTTATTATGTTGAAGGTTTAAGGCATAATCTTTTGAGTGTAGGATAAGTGGTAGATAAGGGATTTCAATTATAGTTCAAGGACGGAAAATGCAAAATCATTAACAGATCTAGTTTGGAGATTGCAATTGGTACATAGATAAAAGGTAATATATTTCATTTGAACTTCGCTGAGAAGATATGTTTGATTACATAGATTGATGAGAGTTAACTATGGCCTAAAAGGCTGTGTATTGTGAAGATCAGTTCAACTAAGGCAGTTAGGGATATACCTAAGATTATGAAGCCCTATATTTCGTTATGTAAAGAATGTCAAATGTGTAAACATGCCAGAACCTCTTTTAGGAGTATACAAGATAAATCTAATGATGTTCTTGATCTTATTCATATTGATTTGTGTGACCCTACTAGAGTTAAAAGTTTTCAAGGTAATAGATATTTCATGCTAATCATTGATGATTATTCCAAAATGATGTGGGTTACTTTTCTAAAAGAAAAATGTGAAGCATTTGAAAAGTTTAAAATCTTTAAGGCTAAAGTGGAAACTAAGACAGGATTGAAGATTAAATATTTGAGGTCAGATCATGGTGGAGAATTCACGTCCGGTGAGCTTAATAAATTTTGTGAGAAGCATGGTATAAGAAGATAATTTTCTGTTGGGTAAAAGTACAAAGCTATGTCACACTTTTATAAAGGAAATGGCCAATGTTGATTCAACTTTTTAAATTAAATCAATAGAAAGTGAAATATATGTTTTGAATTTTGAAATAATGTAAAATAATCAAATTTATATTCTATGTCTATTTTAAGTTTGTAATTTTAATAAAAATTAAAAAAATTATTTGAATATATATATATATATATATATATATATATATATATATATATATATATATATATATATATTATAAAGTAAACACCATAATTTAGTAGCTGAAAAAATGCTAAAATTGAAGTTACACAAGCCACCACACTTTATTTAGTAAAATTACTTTTTTTTCTTGAATTTTTTTTTGTATATTGATAACTTGAAACTTTAGTGCATGTATATATTTTTTACTATTTTTTATAAACATATATTTTTCAAAAAATTTGAAAATTTGCTTGTGCTGAAATATAATTGTTACCAATTTCCACCACCTTTTTTCTTAATTATTTATCCAAATCATAAAAGAATTATATCATCTTGACATAGATTCTTTTGTCTACTGCATCATATTTTTTTTCAAAATTTTTAATAAATTTTAGTATTTTTTCTTAACAAGATGATCAACCTTATATTTTAGTGTTGATGACCTACTTTCAATAAAAATAAAAATAAAACATAAAAACTAATTAAAATATTAAAATATATATATATTGGAAAATTCACTTATAGATCTATAAAAGCATATTTTTACATTTCAAAAAAAATATTATTTATAAGTGTAGGAATTGTTGAAACATCGATTTTTTTTTTTGTAGTTAGACCAAAACTAGTATAAAATATACATTTAGTAGACACTTCGAATTGGAAAATTTCTGGCCCATATATAACTTAGCTATAATGAATCTATATAGACCATATGTTTGACTAAAATTAATTTTTCATTAGAATTACTTAAATTCACTTGTGTTGATAAGCTAGCCTGAAATGTGACCCAGTTTTGTGTGTTTACCTTGCTCCCTGGACATGTCAACAGAATGGAGTTGTGGAAAGGAAGAACATGACTATCTTGGATGTTGCTAGAACAATGATGATGGAAGCTAGTCTTCCTCATATCTACTGGAGAGAATCAATGAGCACAACGGTTTATACATTCAACATAGTTCATATCAAAGGAGAAACTGGTAAGACACCTTATGAATTATGGTTTGGTAGCACCTATAGTTAAGTATTTCAGAATTTTTGGTTGCAAATGTTATATCAGGAGAGATGATATAATTGGTAAATTTGATCCTAGATGTGATGAAGGTATATTTCTTGGTTATTCTAATGAAAGCAAAGCATATAGATGTTATAACAAGAGATTGCAAATAATTGTGGAGAGTGCTAATGTTAAAGTAGATGAGTTGAACATAAGTCAAATCAGAGTTTATGAAAAGGAACCTGCAATGGAAATGATTATATCTAAATGGGTAGCACTTTTATCGGAACAAAGTGTTGAACCAGTTACTCCGATAGTATCGGATAATTATATAGTAATTGAAGAACAGGGAAGAGGAACATAAAGTTAGAAGACTCCTAGGTATGTGAGATTGAATCATTCAGAAGATCAAATCATTGGGGATAAGAGCAATGGAGTGATGACAAGAAGAAGACTGAAAACTAATGAGGTATGTTTAATTTCACAAGTTGAACCGGTATCAATAACTGAGGCATGTAAAGGTGAATATTGTTTGAAAGTTATGGAAGAAGAATTAGATCAGATTGAGAAAAATAACACATGGACCTTGGTTCCCCAGCCTATAAATAAAAATGTTATTGGAAGTAAATGGGTTTTTAGGAATAAATTGAATGAGGATGGTCAAGTTACAAGGAATAAGACTAGATTGGTTTGTAAAGGATATTCTTAGAAGGAAAGAATTTATTATGGAGAGACTTTTGCACCTATAGCTAGGATTGAAGCTGTAAGATTATTTCTTGCTTATGTTGCTTATAAAAACTACAAGGTTTATCAGATGGATGTTAAATGTGCATTTTTTAATGGGGATCTTGATGAGGAAGTTTATATTGAGAAACCTGATGGTTTTTCACTATCAGATGATACAAATACGGTTTGCAGGTTAAGGAAAGCTTTATATGGATTGAAACAAACACCTAGAGCTTGGTATGCAAGGTTGGATAAATATCTTTTGAAGATTGATTTTACTAAGGGAAGTGCTAACAATAATTTATATTATAAGATCATTGATGATGATATACTGATTATTGAAGTATTTGTTGGTGACATTATTTCTGGAGGTGAAGATAAGTTATGCATAGAATTTTTTAAGAATATGGAGAAAGAATTTGAGATGTCTATGATTGGTGAGATAAAAAATTTCTTAGGTTTGTAGATTATTCAAATTGACAAAGGTATTTTCATCTATCAAACTAAATATGAGGAATTGTTGAAGAAATCTGGTATGGGAGATTCTAAACCGGTAAGTACTCCTATGGTTTAGAATCCTACAAGATACTTTTTGCACCAGTAAATCCTACAAGATACAAATCTATGATTGGAGGTCTTCTTTATTTGACTTAGACTAGGCCTAACATTATGAATGCTATTTGCATTGTTTCAAGATTTCAGAGTGATCCTAAAGAAAATCATGAGATTGCGGTGAAAAGGAATTTTAGATACTTGCAAGGTACATCAAAATATGGCTTGTGGTACCCTAAGGATGACAACTTTACTTTGTGTGTTGATGACTGGAAAATCACTTCTGGTGCAGATTTCTTTCTTGGAAAGAAGTTGGTTTAATGGATCAACAAGAAACAGTCAGTACTTCTTTATCTATTGTTGAAGCTAAGTATGTTGTTGCTGGTACTAATTGTACACAAGTTTTATGGATGAAGCAAATATTGAAGGATATAAAGGTGGATTTTGATGCACCAGTAGTTATTCACTATGATAACTCTGCTACTATTGATATATCAAAGAATCTGGTATTTCATTCTAAAACAAAGCACATATCTATCAAGTATAACTTTTTGAAGGAAAGGGTGGAATCAAATGAGGTTAGACTAGTTTATGTGAACACTAAAGAGCAGATTGTAGATATTTTCACTAAACCTTTTCCCAATGAATCATTTGAGTACGCGAGAGACAGATTGAGATTTTCTACCCATCCGGTAGAGACTCAATTGATGCGGTTCAAAATTAGTCTAGATGCACTATCATATATACCATTCATTCTGGCACTGATGTGGGATGCTACTGCTTAGGGGGAGTAGTCAACTTTGTGATTCAGTGGTTTATGTTTTTGCTTTGATATTTTTTATCAGACTTATGGCATTGATGTTAAAGGGGGGGAGATATTGATGTGAAAAAGACAAAGAAAGAGAAAGACAAAGTCAAAGGGGGAGAGATATGAATAAGAAAAGTAAAGGGAAGAGATATTAACATTTAGAGATGTATGTGGGAGATTGTTGGCTATCTTCCATTAGGGGAAGACTTGTTTGGCATTTCTTGGTACTTAGATGTTTTTCACATCTACTATTGCCATCAATGCCAAAGGGGGAGATTGTGGGACATTTGACGGAATTGATTATGTGTTGCATTGATTATTTGTCATTGATGCCAACACTAGCTATTTGGATGCTTTACCAAAATTGTTTTGGTCCTAGTAGGTTGAGTGGTTTCTAGTTAATTTGGATCTGACATGATCCGGCAAGCTCTGGTATAGTTTGGTGATGGAATTGGCTTGTTCGTGATACTCATTCTCATATTTAGTCAGTTGGTTTTGGTCTAGTGATTGGATGCTATCTTGCTTGCTTAGAAACTTAGTTTCTGGTTCTAGTGAGGGTTTCACTGACAGAGCTTTTGATGACGATCTTTGATGAATTGCATAAGTGGTGTTGGTGTAGCTTTTGGTGGAGTTTTAGGATGTTGTTGTTGATCATGTTCGAGACTTGGTAGATGGAGATCATTACTGTAGCATGTGGACCTATACTGGGTCTTAGTTGATCTAGGTTATGGACCGACTTTAATGTAACGTGTGGATTGGACCTCTCGATGTATTTTTGGGATGTCTTATGTTTTGGATATTATTTGTTTAGTCTAAGGCCAACATTGTTTGTAATTATGTAATTGGTTTATTATCTGGTGGCTGACCTAATTGTCTATGGTCAAGGTTTGTATATATAGATATAAGATCTCATTGTAGATCATCATGGTTATGTTAGAGGTCATGGTCAAGGAATGTAATGTGTGAATAATGTAATATCATTCAGGTAGAGGATTTGGTCAATAATTGGAGATTAAATTGGGTTTATGTAAGAGGATTTAATCCTTCGGTATTGAGCTTAATCGAAACTGTACTCAGGCATAGGAGATGTTATATTTTGTAGTTGAACACTTCTCCTGATTTTAGTCTGGATTTCTATGTTAGGATTCCCAAAGATACTGAGAGGGGAGGTGAATCAGTATCTAATGAGTAAATGGATTTTTTGAACTTATTAAGTAAATTGCATTCCAAAACAATGTACCGGTAAGCAAGAATTAATGCAGTAAAGAAGAACAATAAACACAACATAGAAAGAACACCATAACACAATATTTTTGGCGAGGATAACCGGTGTGGGAAAAACCTCGGTGGGATTTGTGACCCACAATATTCACTCACTGGCCAATAAATCAATATTACTTACAATAGGTGGTGCTTGCACATGCAGGAAGACTCACTGCCTAGAGCTCACTACTCAATTACAAAAGAAGTCTCACTGACTTACAAAAGTGGATTATAGAAATACAAAGTGATGTACTACTACAAAAAGCATCTACTATGCTAGGTTCAATACCAGTTTAAGCTCTTACAACAATCATAAACCTTACTCCAAAATCTACCTTATTATTCGCTCATCATATCCATCTATCATATGTCGTATCTCATCTTCTTACAAAATGTTCTCCAAGATTTCATACTTATATAGGAGCCTTATTACAATATGTCATGTCAGCTTACAAAAAGATATTACAATTAAATACAATATGCAATAAAAAAAATCATGTCGGCTAGGGTGTCGGTAAACATCTTTGTCGCTGTTAGTGAACTATCTGCCGGTGTAGAGTCTATCGATGCCGGTGCTTGCCATCAATGGCAATACCTTCAATCACCTACAATTTCTCATTGGAGTGTGCATTTTCCAACAATCTCCCCCTTTGGCATTGATGGTAACACCCATGAGAAAAAGTGAAAAATATATCCAAAATTTGTTGTCCAAAAATCTTACCAAAAATTGTGCCAAAATTGTATTCTCCCCCTGAGCAGATGATCTCTTGTGTCATCATTTTTCTCATCTCTACTACTCCCCCTTTGAAATCAATGACAAAGGCTGTCAAAAATGTCAACTGAGTGTAATTCTCAGCTGGATCCCTGTAACTGGTTGGTTACAATCTGATATAGATCTGCGAGTGAAAAATTTAAGCTCTGAGTGAATGTTTCACTATCCTTCAAAGTTGCTTATGTCCTTTGTATTGTACCGGTGAGTATGTGCATTTTCTCTTTTGGTGTCTTTAGTCCTGGAACAAGTGCCTCTAAAATCTATTTTCTCAAAGAGATGAGGATGTCAAGTTTCGAACCAAGTCTGCATTTGAGTTCCTTAGCCTTGAATTTTATTTTCTCCTTCTCTTTTTCAAACATTTAAATTTTCTCTTCAATGCCTTCTATTTCCTTCTCTATTATTGATATGGGTTCTGATGAACCGATGAGATTATCAGAAATATCATTTATTTCTTTCTGTACTTTGTTGATCTCTTTATCTATATCAACTGTCAAAATGTTAGTCTTACATGAATCTCTGTAAAACTCTTTAAATTCAATTATTATTTTTCCTAGTGCTAGTAATAGGGTATCAATGTGTTCCTTGCATCTATTTATTGTTTCATCAAAGAATCTTTCTTTCTCTTTATTCATTTTCTCACTGAACGTCTCCTCATTAATTTAATCAACTGTTACTAAGTTACCGGTGATATATTTAGACAATGTGTCTAATTGGCTTAAAGAATCTTTATTTTCCACATTGCACTTGGGTGCAATCAATTTCAAAATGGGGATGGTATCATCTATAGCCTTGTATGCAAGTGCATTGCAATCTGTTATTTTCTTGATGGAATCCAAAACTACCTCTATTACATTTGTCAGTCTGAATTCTGTTAAGGAGGAACTAGATGATTGTCCAACTGCCTTAACAATCTGCATTTCGCCAGTGTGAGTAACCTCTTTTCTTATGTTGACTTCTAGTAGGTCAGTTTGAGTTTGCATCTCAACTAGCAAAGGCTTGGGTTTCTCAGCTATTGTCGGTGGCATTGTCTCTGTCTGAACCTTTACCTCAACCTTTTTCTCTTCAGATTTCTCATTGTGTACCTCTG
The DNA here is from genome assembly GCF_030272615.1 of Cryptomeria japonica. NCBI lineage: Eukaryota > Viridiplantae > Streptophyta > Pinopsida > Cupressales > Cupressaceae > Cryptomeria > Cryptomeria japonica. The sequence continues at coordinate 26,089 of NW_026729603.1, read as the reverse complement.
TTGGCTTCTCTGAGCTTTCTACTGTCGATTTCTCTAATGTGGTCTCAGTGTTTACTACTAGTTTCTCAGTATGCACCTCTGAACTATCTACTGTCGGTATCTAAACTGGTTTTTCAGTGTTATTAGTAGTTGGTTGCTCAATGTGTGCATCAATTACTATTCCAGTACCAGGGGGATCAACTGATTGTTCAGTATGTGTCTCAGCCCCAATCTCAACATTTTCAATTGGTTTCTCAACATGTGTTTCCACTGCAATGTTCTCAGCCAGTGGCTCAGTTGTCACATCTTTCTTCTTAATGGTTTCCTTATCAACCACAATGTTAACCTCTTCTGTATCAATGTTCATTATATATAACACCTCTGAATCAAGATTGGTGTCTTCATGTGTAGTCTCCATACTCTCAATATTTTTAGTTACCAATGGTGTATCAATAGTCTCAACCAGTGGAGTATTAGAAGGAGGTGGGGGAAAATTTGCAACTACTTTTATGCTTGGAGGGCCGCCTACCTTGCCTTTACCTTTGTCCTTATCCTTTTGATAGACTCTTGAATTAATGCAGTAAATAAGAACAATAAACAAAACATAGAAAGCACACCATAACACAATATTTTGGCGAGGAAACCCGGTGTGGGAAAAACCTCGGTGGGATTTGTGACACACAATATTCACTCACTGGCCAATAAATGAATATTACTTATAGTAGGTGGTGCCTGCACATGTAGGAAGGCTCACTACCTAGAGCTCACTACTCAATTACAAAAGAAGTCTCACTGACTTACAAAAATGGATTATAGAAATCCAAAGTGATGTACTACTACAAAAAGTATTTGCTATGATAGGTTCAGTACTGGCTTAAGCTCTTACAACAATCATAAACCTTACTCCAAAATTTGCCTTATTATTCGCTCCTCATATCCATCTATCATATGTCCTATCTCATCTTCTTACAAAATGTTCTACAAGATCTCATACTTATATATGAGTCTTATTACAATATGCCATGTCGGCTTACAAAAAGATATTACAATTAAATACAATATGCAATAAATAAAATCATGTCAACTAGGGTGCTGGTGAACTATCTGCCGGTGTAGAGTCTGTCAGTGTCAGTGCCTACCGGTTCCATAGGATTGCAAGGTTTCCATCAATGAAAATACCTTCAATCACTTACAATTTCTCATTGGAGTGTGCATTTACCAACATTCTATGTAGTCACTGAGGCTCCTTTTATGATGAGCAGTGCGCTCTAGGCTGTTGGCCTTCCTTTAAGTGTAGGCTGCTCAATTGTAATTCACATACTTGTTGCAAAAGTATTATCTAACTATGGGTAGGCTTCCCATCGTGTTTTTTGCCTTTACCGGTTTTTCCACATATAAATCTTGGTATCATGTGGATGGCTCTTATTTTGTGATTATTGTTTATGCTTAATTGGTTTAACTGCTATTTTGGTATTAATGTTTTGGGTTTCGGTATTAAATTTTTAAATTGGTAATAATTCTTATAATATGTGACAACTGCTTCACCCCCCCCCCCCTCTTAGTTGTCTTCTGGTTATTTGAACTATTTAACATTTGGATGAGAATATTCCAATGTTATGACAAAACTTGAGCAAGTGGTGTGCATGGCGGTGAGGTTCATGCATTATTTCTCAACATACTCCTCCTTGATGTTGAGACTCACAATTTGATCTCAAGGCTTCAAAAACGTGATCTTTCTAATTCAATGTGACCTTGTTAGTACAAGATAACTGAATATTGAAAAATCTAAACCTTAATAACACAATGTACAATATTTACATCCATTGATATTTATATATCCACTTAGACACTTCTTATAGAAGTTAAGAAGCCATTTACTCATATCTCTCCTTGGGAGATCACAAGTATTTCTCTTCATTTTTCTAAGATAGGGAAGATTCATATTTCTCCAAATTGTATGACACCTTTCAATGTACCTTTCATCAGCCACTTGACTCAAACATCTAAACTTTGTTTAAACACCATCATTTTTCACATTCAAACACTTACTCTTATACAACCTTTTGAAGATACCTATAACCCTTTTCTAACTAGATCCCTCAATCCATCCATAATCAATATACATACAATGTTTCATATATTATTCATTCCACTCTTTTTTCCAACATCATTTTTCAAAGTGATTATTCAACCCTCAAATTATACAGGAGTAAAGATCCTAACATTTCTCCTTCTCATTACCTTCTTTATAACAACGAGAATATGAAATCCATTCTATTTTTTAAATTATGCATTAAAGTTTTATACCCGCAACATTGAATTTCTACCATTCTTACCATATCCAATACCTTCATGCTTTGGCCTCATAACTATCTAAATTGAATCTCTTATCCCTTTCCCATTATTTCTCAAACCTTTTCCATCATAATTCATTTTCTTCATGATCTGCAAGCCAACATTCCTTTGAAAATAAGTTTTAATATTAGTATCACAAATTGAAAAGTTTGTAGATTTGGGCACATGATCCTTACCTTTAACTTCACACTTTTTATCTAAACAAATATTAGTTATATCGCCCATATCAAACAAAGAACATAAGTCATTTGTATTACATGTGATATTACAAATCCAAGTCTTTGACTTTAGATTATAATTCTCTTTTTTTGATAACTTTTAATTATTTTTATGAATCTATGTTCTTGTTTTTGACTTGATCAAAAACTTCAAAATTTTCTTTACTTCTCCATTCTCCTTTTTAACTTTCTCCAATTATTTTTGAAGAATATTATTTTTACATGAATTTTCATATATATCCTTCCTCAACTACTTTATAGTTTCTACCAATTTTGAATTAGACCTTATATGTTCCACCAATTCATCTCTCAAAAAATATCTCACACATTAAACTTGTAATTTTTTTCACTATTTTACTCTTCCCATTAGAACAAATATTTTATTTATCAAAAAATTACTTTATGGTTAAATTGAGTTGTGGCTCCACAATTTCCTCTGACCTCACAAACTTCTTTATACTTATTTGATTTACTATCTAGGTTCAATGAATCTCTGCTTTTGGTTGGTTGCTCTGGCTAGGGCAAACGGTCTTCCTCTTACTCAAAAACATGGCTTCCCAAATTCTATATTTATGTTTTAACAAAAATTCCATTTTTAATGATATTGGAAAAAACCAATACAATGATTACCTTTATTATTCTACACAATCCTTACATACACTAAACTGCAATATCATTCTTAAAATTGGCAGCTAGCTTCATAATTGATCATATTGTAGCTAGAATAATAATTGGTTCATTGTAATCCTCGTCATTTAATTTATTAGTTTAGAGTGGTGTCTATGGTTTCACATGAAAGAGAAGAAAACAAATTGCTTGGCAATGTCTAATATATAGCACACTTGTGAGAATGGAAAGATAGTCTAAAACACACTTACAAGAATTGAAAAAAGAACACTTGCATGAAAGGAAATACTAATATATCTCATATTTTCAGGAATTGAAAAGGAAAATCTAATTCACACTTGCTGGAAATGAAATTCTTGCTTCAATCAAATTTTCTTTATAAATTTGAAAATTCATTGTTTGAAATAAAACTAGAAACTATCGTATTTCCTCAAGCTAAAAGAAGCCTTTCTAATGACCTCATTTAATAGATAGATTAAATTTTTTTATAGAATAATTATTTCATACCTACCTAATCAATGCACTAAGAATGTGGATCAAAAATCCTATTTTTAAGGGTTCAATCATCAAACTTTTAGTAAACTCAAATTGTTGTCCATCATCATGCAACATTTGTCTCAAATATTTTATGTCATTAGTTGCTAATTCCCTATTTTGAAACTCACAAAACTCTTTAATGGTTTGGTAGCCTTTGATTTCATCTTTCCAAATTATTTTGATATTTTTAATTTTAACTCTTCAAGTGCTTATTTTTATGTACCCATCCATCTAAACTTTTCTTATACTCCTCCTTACAATGATTGTTTTGAAGGTCAAGACAAATGTGAAAATCAAAGCACAAATATGCAATAAAAATTTGTCAACCCGATGAAGATATGTAGCTCTATGATATTTCTTGGAGAGTGCCAATCTTTAATCACTTGTATCTTATTAGGATCAACATGAAAACCTTCATTATCAATAACATATCCCAAATATTTAATACGTTGTATTCCATAATCTACCACTTATATTTATTAGCATAGAGACAATGGTATTGCAAAGTTCAGATTACTTGTTCCACATGTTTCATATTCTCATCCCAAGTTTTTCTAAAGATGAGTATATTATCTATATATATAACTATAAAACAACTGGTGAATAGACTAAGCACATTATTCATCAACCTCAAAAAAATAGTTGGAGCATTGGTTATGCCAAAAGGCATGACTAACCATTAAAATGATACTTCCTTAGATTTGAATGTAGTCTTCTACACATTTGATGGATCAATTAGTTCTTGATGGTACCAATATTTTAGATCAATTTTGGTGAATAATTTAGCTCCTCTAAGCTGGTCCAAAAGATCATCTATCCACATAATTGGATACCTATTTTTTATAGTGATTTTATTCAATGCTTGGTAGTCAATACAAAGTCTCCTTGTCCTATCCTTTTTCTTTGCAATAAAATTTGGGCTACCATATGGTGCTTCACTTGGATGAATGTACCCTTTCTCTATTAAATCTTGAATCTATCTTGCGATTTCATAATTTTCTAAAATTGATCTCCTATACATTGGTTAATTAGGTAATGGTGTTCTCGGTATCAAATTAATGGAGTTATTAACTTGACGATTTGATCGTACCCTACTTGGTAACTCAAATACATTCTAATATTTTTTCAAATTTGGTCTATTTTTCTTTGTCATTTTGTTATATAGTGGTCATTGCCCCATGTGAGTTACACACAACTGATTTATTTTCCTTAGGTCGAATCATGAGTAATACAGTAGCATCATAAATTATCATTGAGCCAATTTGCACCTCATGTTTGTGCCCCTAATTTAGCACATCTCCCCCTCATCTTCTATTTGGGTCCATTTAATGCCTTAGCTCTAGTTTTGATGCCATATACACCTAGCAAATAAATCTCTAGAGGGGTATCCTCCTCTCTAGGCCTAAATTTTGGTGTTTGATTGAGGAGTAATAGGGTGCTAGTGCCTTGGTCGTAGGACCGAAGCACCCAGTGCCCTATACCTCCTCAATAGGGTCCATTTTTCAAATGAAGGATGGGACCTACCTCTCTGTTGGAAATGAAATAGGGGGCTCTATATGACTCTTGGAGGTTGGCCTAATTAGTAAATTGACATAGGATCTCATATGTAAAGACATAGATTAATTTATTTTAATCTAAGAAGTCTCCATAACCAAGCAATAAAGCATTCAAGAATTAAAGCATCCATCATCAAGCATTTCCATATATCTTTAAGGCTACATATTCTTCATTCAACCACTTTAGAGAAAAATTGCATCATTCATATGCAAGCATGTTTGTGTGATTAGGGTTTTTTCACGTTCATACAATTTCATACAACATATGTGATTACATTCAATAAGGAAAGCATCATTGTCAATCATTGTAGATCAAAGGTATATCTTTACATTATTTTATTTAGTATTTGCAATATTTCATTCAAGGTTAATTCCTAAGTTGAGGTTTGACTTAGGAAAACCTCTATTCCCAACCTATTTCACCTCTTTTATGTGTTTAGAAAGTGGGTATAGAGTTGTGATCTTCAAGATTAGCTTTATTTACAGTGAAATAGATTCCCCTTTGGAAGACAAAAAGTGTGGAGGACTGGAGCGATGGGCATACTGGTCCTAACATTTTAGGAGCTTCTTGTGGGAACATACCCACATACATTTACATTCCTTATATCTAGGTTTGTGGCTTGATTCAATAACTATAGCTCATTGTTCATGCATTTTTACCTTAATTTCCACACATTTACCCTAATTTTAGCATTTTAGAATTCAACTTAATAGAGGGAATAAAATCCAAATCAAGTAAACCTAATAAGGATTCTCAGCCCTATCCTTGTTTATATGTGGCTAGATCTATTGGTTTCATCCCTCTTTCAATGACATAGTAGATAAGTAAAAAATAGTGGCTTTCATATATCTAAATGTGAAAACCCTAATATTTTCACCATTACAAATATAAAAGATCCATTTTGAGAAAACAATCATCTATATTTTTTGCACTAATTGTAGATTGTGCTAGACTTACTTGAGGTATTTGCTACTATTACTCACCAAGTTTGATATTAACACTACATGGTGTATATTCATATACACCATGATGCTAATACATGTATGGATGCCTAAATAAATCATCACAAACATATAAAGGAGCCACATCATAAATAATTTCATCTTTGAATGGTTTGATGGAATACAAACGATGAAATTTATTGTTCACTTGAATATATTTCCCTTGATTTACTAATCCTGTAGAGTAGGGTTGTGGGTATGTTGTTTTTAAATTTAATCTTTTCATGGTCCTAGTAGAAATTGAGCTCTTTTGGTTTCAATAATGAACAATTAAGTGTAAAGATTTATCTCCTAACCAACAATGAAACAATCTCTCCTCATCTTCACACTGTAATATTTTTTCACTAATTGCCATAGCATATGGGTTTTCTTCAATGACCTACTCACTTTTCTTTTGCTTAAAAAGGTTTGTTACTAATTATTTAAGATCAAAATTTTCTCTACGTGTCTCCATAGTTAGATTTTTTTATATTTTGAAAATATTTAGTGTTATTAAAGAAAATTTTATGAAATTCACACAACAAATTATATCTTATTGTGTTTTCTTTGTACCGTGTGTCTTCTTTATGTTGAACCCAAGGTAGGATTGAGATGGGGGGAATAAGTCCAACTAAAATAATTATTGCAATAGTTAAAGAATTAACCAACAACACATATCAACACATGAACAACAAGATTTATATGTTGAAAAACCATGGTGGGAGTTAACTCACAAGAATATATCCATTATGAATTAAAATTATTACAAAAGGGAGCTCATTGTTCCATGTTGGCATTTTTGATGATTATGTTGTGATTGTCATTGATGGACACACACTTGCATTGAGATCATTTTTGTATGTATGAGTTATGCTCAACCGACAATTGTTCCAACCGGTATGATGCATTATAGTCCTTAGACTATTGGTGTTTTGCAGAAAGTGATTACCGATCTGAAGCGGTATGTAGAGCCCAAGCAGTTCGAGGAACTCAAGCGGTACGAAGGACCAAAGCGGTATAATACATATTTGCCAGTCTTCATTTTGTCAAACTAGCACCCGGCATTTTTCTTGAACTGGTAATACTCTGTGATGAGTTACCAACCAACATTTTGTGATAAGTTACCATCCACCGATTGTTTGACAGTGCTGACACTTTAGCGGTGCTTTTTGTGTCGTGTTACCAGATATGTCTAGATGCATTGAACCTCAGAAATTGTAATGTAATCCTATTGGACCGACATTAAATCAGATTCCTTTATAAGGACATCATGTCTAGGGTTTTAGGTTGTTGATAATGTTGTTGTTGCAAAAGTTGATATTGCAGCTAGGGTTTAAGGTGGTTGAGGAGTTAGAGAGAGTATGAATGTGTAGAAAACTATAGTAATGCTGGAATGCATTAGGAACGAGCTATCAAGGATCTAACCAAGAAGTCTGTGCTATTAGCTAGATCAATCACTTGTTGATTACTCACATCTTCGACAAGTCTGTAGCCCTTAACCGGGTAGGCCCAAAAGCCTTTTGTAAATCCTCTAACAAGGTGGTTCACATCTATGGATCTAAAATCCTCTAGTAAGGTAGTCTTTAATCGAACTTATCTCCTAATAGAGATTGAGATTCCTAACAGGATCTGTTCTGGTAAAGAACATGGTAAGACCTTAATCGGTTTGACCTTAACCAGTCTGGTTCCTATTCTGCAGATAGTTACTTGTGAGTTCCATCTCACCGTGGTTTTTCCCATTTGGGTTTCCATGTCAAAATCTCTTATGTTATGGCATTTTTGCTTCTATGGGTGAATGCATTATTAGCTATTTGGTTTGCATGTGTGTTAACCGGTTTGTCTACTAAACTATTTTACCGGTTTACTGTTAGTCTTGCAAAGTGTTTAAGTGCAAAGATTTTTGGCATAATAATTCACCCCCCCTCTTAGTATTCATCAATTGGTATTAGAGCCTACCTTTCTATAAGTTTAACCACTTGGAAAGAGATATGGGGGAATACACATTGAGAGAACTTATTCATCGGCTCACTCAGTTTGAGAAAGCCTATGATGATCTTATGGTCAAATACAAGGCTTCTTAAGCAAAAAGGAGAGAACATGCAGAAAAGATGATGGAGCTATTTGAAAATATCTCCTTTGATGAAGTGGACATGGAAGCCCTAATTCAAGAAGTTGAAAAGTTGAATGAATCCAATTCCAACCTGAGAAAAGAATTGGAAGGACTGACTATTCGAATGTGTCAAGAGCTTGAGAACTAGAGGAAAGCTGAAGATCTAGTCGAAGACAAAGATCATGAAAACTCCAAGTTGAAGCAAGAGATCAGTGCCCTAACTGCTCAACTCCATGAGAGAAAAATGGAAAAGGAAGACATGCAAGGAGAACTAAACATTGCCATCTCTGAGAATGAAAACCTGATGGAAACAAATGCTACCATTTCCAAAGAACTCTCTGAGTTAAAGGAAATACTTGCTAAGTTCAACAAGAGTACTGTCAAGCTAGAGCAAAAGCTTGAGTCTGCCAAACCTATCAAGAATACTGATGGACTTGGTTATTTTGGTCATGAGGAAGGTGAGACCTTTGGTAAAAGTGTTGGAGCATCAAAGAAACAACTGGCATCAAAGAATAAAGGTAAGAAAAAGTTTAAACCTGTTTGCTTTAACTGTCTTAAAGAAGGACATACTGCCAATGTGTGTAGGAGTAAGGCTTACAATAATTTTCCTTATTTTCTAAAAGATAAGCCAAGATCCTATAGATTCAATGGTAACTGTTATGCATGTAACAAGTTTGGGCATAGAGCATCTGAATGCAGGTCTGTTATGAATAACACTAGAACATAGCCTCAGAGGACCTAAGGAGTTGGTCCTGAACCTTTTGTGAACCAGAATCACAACCGGTTTAATGTCTTCAATCATCAGCCAAGAAGTGGTGGCCATCAAGCGACAACCAGATGGAGAGAAAACTATATGGTCTGTCATGGTCATGGTCACAATGCTGCAACATGCAGGAGGAAGAATGACAACATGAATAATGGACCTTGGAAGCACCTGGACTAGTCTGCTATCACTGGAACAAACCGGGTCACATTGCCAGATTCTGTAGATCAAAAAAGAACATATCTAATGATATATTGGTCACTCTGAAATGAAACATTGATGTTGACACTATTCAAGCAGACATGAACAAAACCTGGAAGAAGAAACTAGCGGTGTTACAAGACGAACTGCTTTCTGCACCTAGTGTGGAAATCACAAAACTGGCAAACTAAGCTTCAGTAAAGCTTAGGGGGAGAAAATGGTGAAATGTTTCGAACCCTCAGTTTACACCGGTAAAAGACCTTAACCGGTATGCGATACCTATCAATAGGCGGAAGACCAGAAATGGTAAAAGGCAAATTAGGGTTTACGCCCTAATGATGGAGCATTAATTGTGGTAGGTGAGGAATATGTTTAAAAGGATTTTTCAAATCATTTCTCACTATAAGTTTTTGAAACGAAGGAGGTTTTTGAGTGCAGAGTGATGACAAAGCAATTTGTGTTGAGATTTTGAGAAATTGAGAAACCGCGAAGGAGATTAAAATTCAAATTGCAAATGGCCAAGTGAAGAACGCAAAGTGGTGATTCTGCAACCAACGGAGTGTGAAGTGAAGGAGAATCTGAAAGCCCTAAATTCACATGTATAAAAAGGTATTTCTCGAGTTTTTTTTAAAGATTTCTATCATGGCTTCCGCATCTCATACCAGTTCTAGTGCATCTATCGAGTCTGCAAGTTTTATTCAACACAAGTCTAAGTATAATGCCCTATCAGAAGTTCTGGCTGGTGTTATAGTAGAAGAAGGGATTTCTGATTACATAGATTGCAAGATTGAAGACCTAGGGTCTCTAGCTATCCACTCCCAGCTAGGTTTGTTCTATGGACAAGATAAAAAGATCAAACCGAAGTATAGTATCTTGGAGGAGAAGAAGCTCCACAATGTTGTTTATTTCCTAGAAGATTTCACAGATGATCACATTAGGATCATTTTGAGCAGAGTTCATGGTGACAAGATGTACCTAGAAAGAACACATGATATAACACCTCAAGCAATTCATGCTGTCATCGATTTCTGGAATAAAGGGGAAATGTCAGCCCTAAGGATGGTAAGCAAAACTGAAATGTCCAAGCTTGCCAGTTCAGTGAGCGACTCACGAGGTATGACCATCAATTCTATCAAAGATGATCTGGTGAAGTATGCATGTATGGTGATTGGATACCGAACATTCTCAGCCAGTAGAATTAACTCTGTATCTACTACAGCAGTAAATGCCGCTTACCGGATGATCAAGGAGGATGCATCATTTGACCTATGCACCAATATGCAAAGGCAACTCCTATTGAATCTAAAATCTATCAAATAGGATAATGCATTAAGGTTCAAGTTTGGACAACTACTGGTTGGGCTATTCTTTTACTTCCAAGGCTACTTTCTAGGAGTAAGTGATGTCCAATGGTCTACTGACCAACTGGTAACCAAGCAAATCAAGGAAAGCATTCAAGTAGTTGGAACCAACTACCCTAAAGTTCTGAACAAGTACTTTGATGAGTTTAAATGTAAAATGAGTCAGAGGGTGAGAATATCAAGGGACATTGTTAAGAAATATGAAGATGATATCTGTTTCACCATTAAAGTGGATCAATGCATAATGGAGGTTGTTGAGCCCAGATAGGAGGAAGTGGAGCCTATGGGCTATGAGGTAATGAATGATATGTTGGAAGGGTATGCCTCTACCCTTATTGCCTCACCGCTTGATCCAAAGGCAAGGAGAACTGGCACCTACCTAGAAAGGGTAACATTGGTTGAGGAACCTTCAGCAAAGAAAGGAAAAGAACCTTCAGTAAAGAAGGCAAAAGCAGTGCCCTCAACATTGGCACCGGCTACTACAGCTAGTCCTAAAGTGACCAAGCGGTCACCAGCTAAAAAGAAACCGGAAGCAGCACCTGCTAAAGTCTTCAAGAGAAAGAGGAAGACAAGGAATGCCTCTCTAGACTCAGAAGAAACTGTGTCTGAGGAAAAACCCAAGAAGACTCATCAAGCAAAGAAAAAGACAAAGAATGAACCAACATCATCAGCACCGGTAAATATTGACATTTCCTCGTACAAACCTTTGACACATTGTGAAAGAACTATCAAAAACATTAGGAGAAAAGTGTTGAATGATTTGATTGATTGCTTTGATGACTTTAATGATGATGAAAAGGAAGCGGTAGAAAAAGAAATTATTCAGTATTTATGTCTTAATGACCAGTCGCCTTCAGAAATTAGAGCTGAGACACCGAATTCTTTGTATAAATCCTTAGACAATAAATGGCGCATTGCCATAGAGCAGGAATAGGAAATGAGAGAAAAAAAATTTGTTGAACATTTTCTTGATGTATCAAATTCAGAACTGTTCAAAGTAATGAACAAATACAAAGGCCTCTTCTTCATGAGAAGAAGAAGACTCCTGTTACTAGAAGGGAAGGGTAAAGAAGTGCTCAAGAATACACACACCCTTACTTTAGATGCCTTGAAGATGCATCGAGTGGATGAAGCCAACAAGAAGGCTGATCAAGAACTGGCAATAACTAAACCGGATGAAGTGTTTGATGATGAAGGAAATCTAGTTACTAAACTGATTGACACTATTGATGTTGATGCTCTGGATGGAGAAGATATTGCTCAGGGTACACCATCAGAAGCAACAAGACAGGCTAAATAGGAAATAAAGCAAAAGGAAATAGAGGACAAAAATGAGGAAGCAAAGAAGCAAGCGAAGGAGAAGAAGAAGAAGAATGAAGAGGAGAAGAAGAAGAAGAATGAAGAGGAGAAGAAGAAAAAGGATGAAGAGGAGAAGAAGAAGAAGGACGAAGAGAAGAAGAAGAAAAAGGATGAAGAAGAAAAAAAGAAGAAGGATGAAAAGGAGAAGAAGAAGAAGGAAGAAGATGAGGAGAAATGGAAACAGGAAGAGAAGAGAAAAGAAGAAGAAAAGAAAAGAAAAGAAGAGGATGAGAAGAAGAGAAAGGAAGAGGAAAAGTGGAAGGAAGCAGAAAAGAAGAAGGAAGAGGAAGATAAGGCAGAGGAGAAGAGGAAGGAAGTAGAAAAGAAGAAAGAAGAGGAGGAAAAGGAAGAGGAAAAGAGAAAAGAAGCAGAGAAGAAGAAGGTAGAGGAGAACAAGAAAGCTAAAGTGGCAAAGAGCATGCAGATGGAGACACCTAAGGCAACTGGCAATCAAGCCAAACCAGTTGACCTTACTAGTCCTATTGACCTCCAGTCTGCAAGTGAAATGGAGCTAAAGCAGAGCATCAAAGTTGCCCAAGAATGACTTGAAAACATACGGAGGAAGAAGGAGCATGATGTAATTCAAGCGGCTATGGACACTCTTACCGGTTTGATACCCGGTACTAACCTTCCCAACACTGAATCATCACTAGCTAAACTTAAGCTCCTATGCACAGTAGTGGATGATCAGGTGTAGAGCCTAGAAGAGGCAGCAGAGGCAAATGTCAAGAAAGAGCATCAAAAAGCTCTTAATACAGCTCTAGTAAAGAAGTTGAATGAGCTCTGGTCTGAACTGCGAAAAGAACAAAAGGATATAAGGGACGCTCTAGATGAGGGGAGTCTACTACTCAGCAAGATCTGCCATCCCCATCTGTTCTATGATGATGTGCTAGCTCATAAGCAAAAGATTCAAACAGACTTGCAGTCCTACATGAGCACATTCAAGCCACCTTATGATTCCTTTACAACTTATGGGCAAACTGTTCACCGGTTTCACGTCCAGTTAGCAAAAATGGAGCAAGAGATCAGCACCCGGTCTAGAGATTTGCAGGAGCTACAACTAGTTCTACTCCCACGATTGCAAATTGTTCAGAAGTACTATCTAAACCTGGATGCCTTAACAGTGACATAGGAGATGAGCACAATTGATGCCATGGAAGAACAGGTCTCCCAGATGCAGACAGAGAAAGAAGTAGCCACCTCCCTACTTGAGTCCTGGTCTTTATCGATGAAACAATTCTTGCAAGACTTTAAATCTATTTTTGACAAGTATTATTCCTTATTGTCATAAAATTTTATTATTTTAATATCAATGAAAATAGGGTTGTTCAGCTATACTTTGTCATTGTTTGCAAAGGGGGGGAAGAATTCTATTTGGGAGAAGTATAGGGGAGAAGTATCTGGTAATCAAAATTTTGATATATGCTCTGAATATCTCAATGTTTATCCTCTATATGCAAAATTGTTATACATTGTATTGTCAAAGGGATAGTGTATATGCTTAAGGGGAGCAATTTTGCTAATAGCATGATTTTGTTGTAAAACACTTAGATGTCAAAATTTTATTTTCCTAAGTGTTGCCATCAATGCCAAAGGGGGAGATTGTTGGCATTTTTGATGATTATGTTGTGATTGTCATTGATGGACACACACTTGCATTGAGATCATTTTTGTATGTATGAGTTATGCTCAACTGATAATTGTTCCAACTAGTATGATGCATTATAGTCCTTAGACTATTGGTGTTTTGCAAAAAGTGATTACCGATCTGAAGCGGTATCTAGACCCCAAGTAGTTCGAGCATCTCAAGCGGGTCAAAGGACCAAAGGGGCAGAATACATATTTGCTAGTCTTCATTTTGTCAAACCGACACCCGACATTTTGCTTGAACTGGTATTTTATATGAACCGGTAATACTCTGTGATGAGTTACCAACTGGCATTTTATGATAAGTTGCCATCCACTGATTGTTTGATGGTGCCGACACTTTAGCGGTGCTTTTTGTGTTGTGTTACCAGATATGTCTAGATTCATTGAACCTAGGAAATTGTAATGTAATCCTATTAGACCGACATGAAATCAGATTCTTTTATAACAATATCATGTCTAGGGTTTTAGGTTGTTGATAATGTTGTTGTTGCAAAAGTTGATATTGCGGCTAGGGTTTAAGGTGGTTGAGGAGTTAGAGAGAGTATGAATGTGTAGAAGACTGAAGTAATGCTGGAATGCATTAGGAATGAGCTATCAAGGATCTAACCAAGCAGTCTGTGCTATTAGCTAGATCAATCACTTGTTGATTACTCACATCTTCGACAAGTCTATAGCCCTTAACCGAGTAGGCCCAAAAGCCTTTTGTAAATCCTCTAACAAGGTGGTTCACATCAGTGGATTTAAAATCCTCTAACAAGGTAGTCTTTAATCAGACTTATCTCCTAACAGAGATTGAGATTCCTAACAGGATCTGTTCTGGTAAAGAACATTGTAAGACCTTAACCGGTCTGGTTCCTATTCTGCAGATAGTTACTTGTGAGTTCCATCTCACCGTTGTTTTTCCCATTTGGGTTTCCATGTCAAAATCTCTTGTGTTATGGTGTTTTTGCTTCTGTGGGTGAATGGATTATTAGCTATTTGGTTTGCATGTGTGTTAACTGGTTTGTCTGCTAAACTGTTTTACCGGTTTACTGTTAGTCTTGCAAAGTGTTTAAGTGCAAATATTTTTGGCATACTAATTCACCCCCCCCCCCCCCACTCTTAGTATTCATCATTCCATACATGCTATCCAAGGTTAACTGCTCATGGAGAAAGATACAAAAGAGGACTTGCAAAACTTGAAGTTAACTGGACACAAGGAAAGATACAAAAAACAAAATGATCTAAAAAGGAGGATCTCCTGATCATGAAGTTTTCCTTGAAATTTGCATCAAGCAACCAAAATCCACACACACACAACTCTAATCTCAACTACAACACTTTGTCTCATAGCTCTCGGTCATAGTCTCAACATAGCTTGCATATCATTTGAACACAACTCTTCTTTACCTCTCATGCTTCCTCTGATTTTTTCTCTTCACCACGTCTTCTACACTGTCTTGCATCTCATATCACCATACAACTCAAACACAGATATCCTTATATACAAGATAGATCATCAAAGATTGAACCAAATCGACCTAAATCAAAATATACTGTCCAAACTAAAAAAATCCATGCAAATCTACTCTAGAAGAAAGAGAGGACCAAAAAACATCTTCTAAAGATCAATTTAGTAATCCACAATCACCAAAGCCAAATTGACAACATATCCACACACTATGCATTCATATAAGCAATTACCAATCAAAACATAAGCTCCAATACAAATAACTCAAATTTGGATCTCCACATGCTATGGTGAGACCCATAACATATTAAACACACTTCTATAAATCATATTCGGACCTAAGGATAGGACTAACATAGAATCTCACAACTAGCAATGATTAATACCACAACACCTAGAGAATACAAATATGTTTTTCGACCACATAACCAACATATCCATGATATCAAAACCATAACTAATGAAGATAAAAATAATAATCAACACTAAAAATAGATTCCAAATCCAAGCACTTTCAAAACAACCAACAAAATAGTTGCATCGATAATAAGATAACAAGATAACTCTATACCATAGACATTTCAAACCAAACTGGAATAAGTTTGTCATCAATGAGAACCATAGCAATATATCAAATCATACTTCCAAAAATATCCCCCTTTGTCTTTGATGACATCAAGTGTTCTTTTCTATTGTCTATCATGTTTTTTATTATATTAGTAGGGACAAGGCCTTGAACCTTAGAAACAATAAAATCATAGAACAATAGCAAAAACCCTGGCTATAGCTAGCCAGTCACAACGAGCCACATCCAACCCTAAAAAATGATAAAAAAAATTAACATGTCTCTATAACTAAACATGCTAACTCTAACTAACCACCATCTACCTATCATAATAAAAGATGAGCATTTCTGAATTTAAACATAGTAACAACAATCATCATCAAAATAAAGTCCGGTTTAAGTGGCACACAGGCTCAATAGAGCATACACACTATCAAGACTATTAACTTCCTATACCTAGTAATGTACTTAACTAAAATAAGGGAGAATTGTCTAATCATTATTGATCAAGTTGCAGTTAAGATAAATCTTGTCGCTCGAGTGTCATTTGCTTCTCTTTCTTGCCTTTAGTGCTTCCACTTTCTTCCCTTTCTTTTCCAACTTCCTAGTTTTCCTCTTTATTTTGTCTTGTCTAAGTACCACTCCCATGACTACCTTGTTTGTTACACCATCAATAATATCACAGAGAGAATTGAAAGCCTCACACAAGTTGCCAAAATTCTGTCTAAAATATTCATTCTTCTCTTCTAGGTTGAGAACATGCTCTTTGAACTCCTTTATTTGATCCTACATATTGTTTCTTATCTATTTGTCTTGTGGTATTTCTTGTGAGTAGGGGACCATCTCATCCTCTTCCATATAATTGGGGGGTAATGGTCTCTGGTCAGCATTTTCAGAATCCTCCTCCATTTCACTCTCTTCCTCTATTTCTTCCTTAAATTATTCATATTTGTCATCATATTGAGTCTGTAGGTCTTCATCTATTGAAATATCAATGTATATCTCCTATGTTTCCACCAAATTAAAGGCTTCCTTGAGATTTTCCACCATCTCTTTTGTCTCTATCTTGTTTTTCTTTTCCTTCACACGAAGCCTAGTCGATCTTCTCTCCCCCAAGCTTCCCTCTTTTCTTTCTTTCTCCAAAAACTTCTCCTCCTCATTCTTAGAGTCATGCAGATCCAAGTCAATAATGATATTCTTCCTCACCAAGTCTTTGCATATCTTTTTGGCTTTGGCAAGGTTTTTCTTAGGGGTATCCATTTTTCTTTTTTTTCTGGGTTGATATTTAAAATGGCTAACTCAAGAGGTACAGTTTCTTGCAACATTAAGGATTTTATTGTCCTTGGTTTTAACCGAGGGTGTGGAGTTTAGGGAGAAAAGAGGTTTGGATTCATTTAATTCAATCTTAACTAAGGAAACCTGTTTTTTCTTTTTTTTTTTCTAAAAAATACTGGGTAAGGATAACAAACAGCTATGGTTCAAGGAATGTTCAAAAGAAAATTTGTGTATGAGGTAAATTAAGCCTTGATGAAGCAACATATTAGCCCCATTTTAAATGGAAGACTCCAATGATGAAAAACACAAAATAAGGTAGGTTAACTCTTTCCCCATGCCTAATGCGATTTAAAATTAGAAAGTGATACCAATCAATAGTTGTGTAATCCCCCTCCAAAGTGAAGAATTTCATAATGAAATAAATAACTATTGGGTAGGGTTTAGGAAGAGTAGAGTGTCCATACCCATTTTATATCATAGCTGACCACTCATTGTTCTCAAATAATTTCTTTATATAAGCCTTGTAGTCCTCATTGCTCTGCCTCTCCACTTTTTCACCTTCAATTTTTAGCTCTGTGACCTCTACAGTAAACTTCGGCGACACCACAAAGGAATACTACCCACATTTATAGCACCATTTTTTCCATGAATTACAAAATCTCACAAGAAAACCCTTGTTATACCCCTTCATGGAAATAAAATAAGGTGTTAGGCCTGCATTGAGGAAGAGTTCCCAAATTTCATCATTACTCTACAACCCATCACAACCTTTTGGTTTCATCCTTTTGAGAGGGCCTCCCATATCAATCTCTTTCCTTGCAGAGCATAATGAACAGATATGAAAGTGACTCACAAAATAGTTTAGTTTTTTTAGAATAGCTTTCTTCCTTAAACAATACTTCTTGAAAAGGTCATTTTTGGCTTGATGAGATTCGTTGTCCACACATGTAGGCTTTCTTTTATCATTATTAAAATTTAAGGTATTTTGGGAAACATGACCACCACCTTTCTCACTAATGATTTCGTTATCATTTTAAATCCTCATAAAGAGAGGGAGGATCTATCTCATACATCCTTCTAGATCCTTTGAACTTGTTACCTACACATCATTCATCCAACAACTTGGAACCTTACACATCATATGTATTAGCCAAGTAATCATCATCCTACTCAGTATATTGTAAGAAAGTGGGTAGTTAATTTGAATTTTAAAATTCTTGGTGCTCATTTTAAAAGAAGAAAGTCATCACCTATCCCATTTGAGTAGTTAACCATATCATGCCATGATGAATTTTTCCTAATGAGCTCTCATCAAAATTAAATTAACACCACCCTGTTTCCATTTACCCTTGATTCACACTATCATCTATAGCTACATTTCCTTTCCTATATTGGTGTTGCACATTAATTCTATTAAAACCCTAAATAAATCTTTATAGTTTTGGATTATTCCTCTTATCTCCCATGGGGCTCTGGTGATATCATTTAGGTAGTCTATAATAAGTTCGAGTCACCTTCTAGGATCACATTTCTCCCTCTATGATGTTGAAGCCTAGTAAGGCCCATCCATGTCACCATATCTTTTTCTTTGTTGTTCGTGCTTGTTCCCAAGTTAGCACATAATCCTTCTATCATGTAACCTCTACAATCCCTTATTAAGCCTCTAGCTCTTGATAATCGAGGGTTCCCTTTTAAACAACCGTCAAAGTTACACTTGAGTAAACCTTCCTCTAGTGAGGACCAATTACAACTCCTCCTAAGAAGCATAGAGTGACAATTTAGCTTTAATAGATTCTGATTGATTCCGTATTTTTTTTTTAGTCTAACATCCAATAGAGTTGGCAAAACTTTTGAAGTACATGGTTGACTCACATTAATGCTCACTTTAATTTGTTGTTTTACGATATTGAAGAGAACCTTTTTGTTTCTTTTTTCATCCCTAAATGCTCTATTATTCAACTCTTTCCATATGTTCCAAGACATTAATGGAGGAGTTTGAAGCCAAATCTCTTTAGACACAGGGTGATTGCATGGGGATAGGGGCCATTTCTTCATAAAAACTTTCATATTATATGTGAGGATCCAACATATTTTCAAGTCTTCTAGCAATGCAAAAATAAATAATCAAAACTCTCCATGTCTGGATAGCATAAAACGTGCATCTATTAAGAGAGGAAAATCCTCTTTTATTAAGATTATCTACTATGAGAATTCTTCCATGAGCAGTTGCCCACTAGAAGAAATTGATTTTTGGGATCAGGCCCTTAATCTAGATGTTCTTCTAGTTAAAATTCTTAACTAATTCCTCCTCTAGACTATGGTAAGCAGACTTGATAAAGAAGGACCCCGAGGAGTCCATATCCATTCATCCTCAATCTAGGGAGAGAATAAGGTACAATTAGGCAAGAGTGTGAATAGAGATTTTTCATCTCTAATAAATTTATCTTGATAATAGATCAAAATATCAGCTTGTTGAGTCACTACCTCTTCCAAATTCTTCCACTTTGCTTTGTCTCCTTTCCAAACTATATAGTCTTGAACAATCTTCCGATATCTCTCAATTAAAATTGGTCATCTTTTCTACATTGAGGTAGATTTTAAAGAGCTTGGTCATGAATCCAGATATCATCCTAAAAATTGGTTTGTTTTTCATTCCCTATTAATATTTTTCCATTCTTTTTAATGAAAGATTTAGTATTAGCCACATTATTCCAGATGAGTGACCCTATAGGTAACTCAAATTGGTTTATGAATTTTCTGCACCACTCAATGTTGAGGTATTTGGCTTTCAATATGTCCATCCAGTCTTCTTTCCTTTAGATAGCTGCCAACCAAATTTAGAGATAATAACACCCTATTGAGTGATTTTATTTTCCTTATCCCTAGTCCACTTGACTTAATGGAGCAGCAAACCCTATCTCTGACAACTAAGGATAGTTTGTTCTTTTATTTTGCATCGGTCCATAAAAATATTTTTTGAATCCTTTAAATATTTTCTGCTACATTCTCTAGCATTTTGAGTAGGGAAAGGTAATATATGGGGATGTTCTTGAGACAATATTTCACCAATTGAATTTTCCCAGTCATACTAAGTAGCTTTCCCTTCCAACCAACTAATTTCTTTTGGAACCTCTAAATATTCCCATTCCAAAATTCTAAAGAGGGGGATTTGGAAATGAAAGGTAACCCCAAATAAGAGTCTATAATAACAATACTTTGTCATGCTAGGATAGTAGTGATTTTCTCTTGTAGTATATGATTGGCATTCATAAAGAAAATCTTACTTTTCTCATAATTTATATGTTACCCCAAAATCATAACCTCCTCCTTCTTAATTCAATCTCCTCCCTTTTTTCTTCCTCTGAGG
Organism: Cryptomeria japonica; assembly: GCF_030272615.1. NCBI lineage: Eukaryota > Viridiplantae > Streptophyta > Pinopsida > Cupressales > Cupressaceae > Cryptomeria > Cryptomeria japonica. The sequence goes on along the minus strand of NW_026729603.1, from coordinate 5,735 downwards.
CCTTGCTTTCTTCAATACTTTTTTGTATCTTCTCCATACTTTCCATGATGACCTTTTTTTGTTCAAAAATATTGCCAAATGAATAATGGTTCCATCCTTTGACTTTTTCTTTCAAAATTTTGAGTTTTTGAGCAGCATGATACATTGGAGTACCATTGATAGGGGCATTCCACCATTGTTCAACTATAGATTTGAAATCGAGATGATGTGACCACATGATCTCATATCTGAAGGGATATAACTTTTTCTCCCTGGCTTCCTCCAAGGATAGAAGAATGGCATTATGAGCTGACCCAGATCTTAGGAAGGAACAAAGTGAGAAAGAGTTATAGTTTTTCCAGTTATTGGAAACCAAGAACCTATCAAGTCTAACTTGAATTAGATTTTTCCCTTGCCTTCTGTTTGACCAAGTAAATATGGAACCAAAGAAGTTGATGTCCATCAAACCTGTAGTTGAAATGGAGTTCGCCAAATTTGTCATACTCTCTGAGTAGTCTTCTATACCTCCAAATTTTTGAGAGAGATATAGTGGAGAATTGAAATTTTTGGCCACCATCCAAAGGGTGTTCACCTGGCTCAAAATAAAGTTATCCAGTGAAGACCAAAGGGAAGAACATGGAGATCTAACATTGGGAGCATAAAATTTTATAAGGAACCATTTAAGATGAGAACTTAGGTCCCACTTCTTAACTATCAAGTAGTTACTGGTTGAGTGAATCAGGATGCCCTTAATGTATGCCAGGTTCCAAAGATTAGCAATTCCTCTAGATGCACCCTCTACATCACTATCAAGGAAAGAGGTAGAGGCCCAAAAAGAGTTTATAGCCTTCTTGAAGACATAAACTTTCATTTTAGTCTCCTTAATCAAAATAATATCTACTTTCTTCCCTCAACATACACCTAAGCATATGTTGTTTTAGGGGGTTGTTCAAGTCCCTCACGTTCCAAGATAAAATCTTCATTTAAACACAACACAAACAAATCTACTCTCATGAGTAGAGTCAGTATCCCACATTTGGGATGAGTTAAGTTTTCTTCTTTTTGTTCTCAGAGAGACCATCCAAGGTTATTTGTCTTCCTATCGCAACCTCTTGAGTTGCATCTTTCAACCTAGAATCTTTCTATGAATGTCTCCCAATCTTCCTTTCACCATCAACATCTACTTTTTTCTTTTTTAAATTCTTAGTTGTTACCTGGGTCCATTCTTTGTCATCCCTATCATTCTCTAATAGCCAAAACTTTGACTTGGAAGTAAGGGGGGTAGAAGAGAACCCCAAGATCTATAAGTTTTCATTGAGATTCACAAAACCTCCTTACTTTTCTTCTTCAAAGTCTTCATCTGCTTCTCTGAGTTACTATTCTCCTTACCTTGGGTAGGGTCCTTTGACTCACCTTCCTTTGTTGCCTTGGACTCATATTATTTACTTGCGCTCACCTACTGGATTGGGTTGTGACTTAGATTGATCACCATTTCCCCTTACTCAGGGGAAGCCTTTTGTATTTGATCCTTAGATTTTTTATTTACAGGAGGCAGGATTTCATTATTTTTCCTAGAGCTATTTGATGATGAGGCCGTGAGGTCATCCACTTATTTTTTCTTGTCCCTAGCAAGATTTTTCTCAATCTCCATATTAGATAGGTCCTAACCAATTTGGAGACCCTCCTCCAAGCCAATATTAAGAGTCTTATATTGTTCCTCCTTTGGCTTATTATGAGGTCTATCATCTTGTAATCAATTCACTCAATGTTTTTAAATTTGAGCAGTATTTTAAAAGTTTCTCAACTAAAGCATGTGTTTTTTTCTATAATAAAAATTGTTTTGTATGACTTGAATGATATATATAAATATATATATATATATATATATATTTATTTATTTATTTTAAAATCTAGAAAATGAATGAATTTAACTGTTCAACTTTTTTTTGGGGGGGTTCATGGGTTTTTTAACTAACAAATAAATAACTAATAAATATTAGTGAGTTACCAATAGGAAAACATTTCCCTTATAAAAAAATCAATGATAATCTCCATGAAATTTGATCCAAATTATTGACGATCATCTTTTTTGGTTGGTTTGGACTATTTTGTATATTTATAAATTATTGTATTTGAATTGTGCAAGTACAATGGTCACCTTTAAAAAATAGAGCCACTGATGAATAGTGCTACCCTTACAACCCAAATACACAATAAAAATAGAGAAAGAAAAAGAAATTGAATGAAAGGAAACACTTTCTTTCTACTATCTCAATCAAATGGAATTATAAAATTCAAAAAATAACATGCTATAGCTACTTGGGATTTGTCATTACAATAATCTACAACCTAGAGCCACAATCTGCACTACTAGAACTATCTTTTTGTCACCTTCATTCACCTTCTTTATTTGGAATCTATAACTACTCTAGAACACTTTCCATAGTGGAATCCCTTATTTTTGGGCACCAAAGCCCTAATTGACTAATTTTTTTCTTAAAAAACTTTTTATTAAATTTTTGATACACGAAACTCTAGGGACCATAACTTTGAAACTGACCATCAGGTCTTCAATCATTATACATTGTTGGAAATTTTGTGAAGATCCATATAGTGGCAGAGTGTTCTAATGCACCTCCAGTTAACTTTCAACCCCATATGAAGCCTCTAAGACCCTAAAAAATGCTTTTGATATTTTATTAGAAAAATCAAAATATCTCTTGAATGCCATAAGATATTGGGATAATTTTTTCAATATTGACTTTATTTTACCATTCAAGAGGTGTATGTAAGATTTCATGTAAAACTAACAACTTACTAAAAATTGCAACCCTACCCAAAATAGTAACCTTGTCATTATTATCCCTTATTGAAAAACTAAACAATAGTTTAGGGAGATGCAATATTTCTCTTACACCCTAGATTCTCTTGCATCGAACACCCATGAAAATTTGAGAAGTGACCTTGTCACATCTTAGGTGTTCTAAGGAAAACCAAAATAATATACTTCTACATTAAACAACCATGATGAAGCTTCAACAGGTCTTCCTTTTCATTTAACCAGACACTCTTCGTATTGCATATTCCTTGTGCTTCTACCCACACAAATATATAGGATGTCTTCTATATCCTCCTTATTTGATGTATATGTTAGAATATTTTAGTATGCTTCTACCACTTCATCTTCAATACTTCTTTAATGACGCTCCGTCAAATTTGAAATATTAAAAATAGGTGAAATGTTAAGTCTAGTTGGCAACTCTACCTTATAAGAATTTACTAAACCAAGACTCTTTAGGATTCTACATGGAAAATATTTCTTCATCTTCAACTTAGTATGTGTTCCACTTAGAAATCTCTCTTATTTCAAATGAACCATGTCTTCATCACCAATCTGAAATTTCTTATATCTCCTTTTTGATATGTCTTAGCCTTGTACTGACTATTCATTAACTCATATGTTTTCTTATTTATTCGGGAAAATTATTCAAATTCTCTACAAAGTATTCACTTTCAACACTACTCTTTTCTCCTTTGTCCATCTTCCTTAACTCTGAAGCATTTCTAGGAATACTTCCATATGCAGTCTAAAATGGTGATCTACTAATGCTCCTACTGATAAAATTAGATTGTATACAAACTCCACCTAACTAATCCTATCCCTTATGTTTATCTCCTACTAAGAATCTCAATAGGATATCAAAACTCCTATTCACAATGTCCTCCAAAAGTACCCAACAAACTTTTTGCCTTTATTGATAAATATACTCTTTGGTAGATCATGTAGTCTCACCATCTCTTTCAAAAATATCTTTGCCATATGAACAAAATCATTAGTCTTCTTATGAGGAATAAAAATTGAAATATTTGAGAATCTATCTACTATCACTAAAATAGAATTATGTCCTCTCTAATTCTACAGTAAACTAAGAACAAAATCCATACTAATATCCTCTCATGGATTCTTTGGTACATGTAATGGGTGATATAGCCATATTTTCTTCCTTGTTCCTTTTGACATTTATCATACTCTCTAACTTTGCACAAACTTCTTAACATCTTGCTGCAATTGTGGCTAATATAATGCTCACTAACAAGATCAATGGCCTTAACTTGACCAAAATGTTGGCAACAATGCAGAAAACTGAGGAGGGGGGGGGGGGTGTTGGGGGGTGGGTTGAATCAGTTTTCTCAAAATCTTAACTCAAACATGATTTCAGATCTGATAATTAACAATGAAAGCATAAATAAACACCACATCAATAGCACATATAACACTAAGATTTTTGACATGGAAAACCTGATTAAGGGAAAAGCCATGGAGGGAACCAACCCATAATATGATGATACCCTATTAGAAGTATATAAAATATTACAATGGGGAACACACATGCATTCAAGTACACTACCTAGAGCTCACTACTTGAATCACAAAACAAGAAGGTATACAACCCTTGGGAAGACTCACTCTCTTACAAACATATTTGGATTACATCTTAAAGATCATGAACTGATCAGATAACATCCCCTCATGCTTGATTACAATTCCAATTAAGCACATAACACGTATTCTTCTCTATCACACTTCTTCACACTTCTTCACACTACTACTGAATGATCAATGCATTATCCACCCACTTGATACATTCCTCTCACAAAATTCCAACATATATTTATACATGATATCAACCTATCTTTCAAGGTCGGCTCAACACACATCACAAATTATAAAGATATAACCATACACGCTAGAATATTGTATGCAGACCAAAACAATGTTGGCCAAGATATAGTATGGACCTAAATGACCACCTCGAACACAAAACACCTCCAAGAATTATGCCTTTAACATCCACAACACACTACAATCATCATGTTGGCCAAGAACATGATGAACACCAATATACCTAGAAAAATCATCAATAACTCACTCATCGATCAATGTAGATCATCAACACATATAGCATACGATCTAGAAACATCTACAAGAATGTGAATCACACTGCAACAAACACATCAACTTGAATTTCTAGAATCGTCATCATCTATCTATCAGAGCTCAAGAACATTAATAAGAATTGACTGTCAAAATGAAAGATTTACTTGTGGACTTCTAAAATATGAACCACTTGAATTGAAGACACACATCAACATCCCAACATATTTGCAAATAAAGATATTGCAACGCAGAGCAATGCAAGGCATAATCCAGAATGCTAATCAACACCAAATAGCTGAAATACCAATCACAATACCTAATCTCATAATTTGATCAAACCATCATGAAAACCATTAAAACTCAAGATGAATCAACTAGATATAGTTATCTCAAAACCCTTTAATCTATAACAACTCATTTGTAATATACTGATGAAACCAACTCACTTAACATGACTGCAACTCTAAAACATGTAGAGGAATATGTTGACATGAATGACAACACATCACTCGGTCAGTCTAAACACATATTTCAAAAAATATCACCAAACATCCAACAATATCCCTTTTTGGCATTGATGACAACATATGATGTGAAAAGCAATCAATGACAAAGAAAATAACAACTCTCAACAATATCCCCTTTTGATCAAAATACATTACACACAAATCTTAGATTCTTCTCCCCTAGATTACTTCAAGGTTTTTCCCATGATTCTTCTCTCCCTTTGACATCAATGACAAAGGCACATATTTGCAAACCACAAAACTAACAATTATGAATATCTGAAACATGACACTGACTACTTCCTTTAAGT
>NW_026729602.1:35000-52428 GCF_030272615.1 Cryptomeria japonica | reverse complement strand
CTCTGTAACTGTCACTAATCCTAGCTTGATGGTGGGACTTTCCTCCCTGCTCCTGATGCTGTTGGGTTTCGATCTGTATCTGTATCTCGGTATGGATCTGTCAGGTCAAGATCTGGGTCTATCATAAGGGCGGAGCTACTCGGTTTACTACAGGAAACCTACGGGCGTCGTGTCAATTTGATTTCCACTGATGCCGCTGAGCGATATAGTGCTTTTACTCGGTAAATGAAGTAAACTAAGGAAACTGGATCAATTGGTTCTGGATCGACTGAAACTGTCTATGCTTATGCTGGATAAACTTAAATCGGTTCAACTACAGTCTTTACCTCCACTGGTGCCTCCGCCCTTGCTACTGCTTTCACTCGATCAACATAATTTATTGCGGGGTACCGATCTTGGACAAATGAATCTTGATTTATCTCAGATTTGGATCATAGGTATTTGATCGGGGGACCTAACCTAATATATCTAAGACTAATATTCCACCGATGAATAAAAGCCATGTCAACCAGCCATTCGGTCAGAGGGGAGAGAGCCCAGCAACCTCTACCTTTGGTTCTTCCCCGGGTTCTTCTCCGGTACCTACCTTCGTTATCGATCGAGGACCAAACCATCCACTCCAATCCACTACGAACCAGGAACCAGACCTAAGAAAGAAAGGGTTGAAACCGAGATCTGAACCAAGCCAACCGCCTATCGTAGCCTTTCTCGCTGGTTCAAGGGCAACTACTGGAACTGGTGCTACCGCTACTTAGTCAACTGGATCAATGGCATTATCAATTGGCTCTGGATCGGTATCTGGGACTGACAGCCGCCTTGCAACGAGATCTGCTGCCTTAGCTACTGGGTCAGTTCGAATTAGAATTGGCCCTTACCCGCTTTCCGTGCAGGTAATCGTAAACCTGGAGGATCTGAATCTGCTTCTGGCGCTTCACCCTCGCCTGGAACTGGGTATGCATTTGAGAGAATCTAATATATTGCCTTCACTATTGGTGGTTCCGAGTAAACGGGCTCCGGATCCATGAAAGAAAATGAATCCCGGACTGGAACTGGACGAAGGGAAGTTGGGACTATAAACTCTACTATATGTATCTTTGCCCTGACCTAATTGTGCTTGGTGATTAGCAATGCGTTTCGTGTGGTTCCGCGAGCTGCTGTCAGGCTGTGTTTCGCCATAGTTTGGATAGGCGTGTCGGTATTGGGTTTTGCTGCTGCCTCTCCGTATTTGGTGCTTCTTGCACGAACAAGGCGGTCAATTCCTTATTAGACCAGCAACCCTCCATAGCATTCCGTTTCCACCAATCTCTTCCATTTCCAACCAACCGCTCTCGATCATTTCCTTTCTATTACTAAGGCACACTTTAAGCCATCATGTACATCCTCGGATCAAACCCTGACCAAGCCTTTTCGCGCACCTTCTTTGTCAGATCATACTGGGTCAACACCCGTAGACAGAGTAGGATAAATCCCATAATGACTATTGCAAAGGCTTTTGTCTAAATGGAATAGTACAAGAATGGAGCAGAGCCCGGGGAGGGGGTGGTGGGTTGTTCTTCAGTAGCTAGTTCAATATTGGTGGTTCTCTTTTCCTATTCTAGCGTATTCTAGCAAGCTGATCCATAGAATAGTAGGGCACTGCTCGAATGGCTAACTAGAGTGGCAGGCTTAAACATGGCAGGGTGGGAATTTGAGTGAGCTTCCAAGCCCGAGGACAATAGAAGTCCGAGGCCCAATAGCCCGCTATCTCCTCCCACCCACCCCTACTATCCATAATTCCCCACTGCCATTAATCAGCCTGCTAGAGTGACGCATGTTACGTATAGAATCGAGCCCTATTATTCTATTATTGTCTAGCCCAGCCGTTCCTTATTCTAGCAGGCTGATGCCATGGCAGTGGGAGGGAATAATAGTTGTAGGCATGTGTAGTATAGAATCTGAACCGAGTAGGCAGGGCCCCTACTATTCGCCAGGGCTCTTCCACCCATGATTAATTGCCCTACTATTCTCAAGGGGGCATGTGTAGTATAGAATCTGAACCCCCCTACTATTCGCCAGGGGCATGTTAGGTCTAGAATCTGGGTAATGCCCATAGGCTATTCTAGTAGTAGCCCTTTGTTTTCGCACCTTAAACTGCCTCTGCTGCATCAATAGTAGTGATAAGGGGCAACTCTTAACTAGAACTATATTAGCCGCAGCCGCCCGGGGTTGGGAGGAAGGGCATATTATTGCCTATTATTGATGGCTCGTGCCGCTTCAACAAAACCAACTGCGCAATCAACAGGATCAATCGCTTCACCTACCGAATCATCTGCTGCTTAAGGATATGGGTATGGATCTTCGGTTCGCTCACGAAGGTATGGATCTGCACCTGGCTCCCCAATGGGCAACCGAAGCTCTTGCCCCTCCCTGCCAATCAACAATAATTGAAGAAACCGGGTATATCCCGTTTCCGGCCTTACTGTAAAGAGAATGTGAGTAGGTGGGGGCAAATCCTGATGGTAGAAACAACTATCTATTCTACGTCACATGTCGCCTATATTTTTTTATGGGGCCCGTCCGGCAGCGCGAACTGCCCTATTGTTTATAGAGGCGAGTGCCTACGGGAGGCCTGAAAGTGGAAGGTGGAGGTGTAGGACTTAGCTTGGAAGGTGGCGTTGTCTGTAGGTAGTGAGGCTAGCAGCGCATCCTGGATAATGGAATGAGCTGCTCCGGTATGGTAATATGCGAATAATAGCGAGAAGGTGGGAGGCAATATATATTTGTTGGGCATCATCGGGGCGCTGTGTGTTGTAGTGAAGGTATAGTGTGTAAGTAAGGGTAGTGGGTATGTGTTTTGCTTATGGTAGTGAGTGAGGGGTGTGAGTATGTCCTTGGGTGGGTGTTGGTGTTGTGGGTAGGCGGGTTGGATTGGAGGCTGTGTGAGTGTATAGGTAGGTATAGGTGGGATTGGGGTTGGGTTTGGTGGCTAGGTCTCAGGTTGGAGGTGGCCCCTGTGGTTCCTGTGCCCGCATATAGTTGCTGTTTGTTGGGGTGGTTGCTGGAGCTGGCTGTGTGTGTATGGGTGGGTGAGAGGTGAGCTGTGCCTCGTGTGCTTGCTCTTTCTGGGGTTGGGCCTTGGACCCGTCTATAAGATATGGGGTAGGGTGGATGGGTGGGAGTGTCTTGGACTGGAGGGGGGAGAAAGCTCCGCTGGGGTTGCTCCGATAAGGGAGGAGTTCCCCGGAGCTTGCTCTATTCCATACGTAATAGGCAGGCTGGTATTAGAAGGGCTGGTGTAGCTGTTCAAAATTGCCGTGATAGGCTGGTTCGATTCCTCCTCTCCGAGGCTATATCTCTAGATTATAGACGTAACATGGTTATAGATTCTATACGTAACACATCCCAACACCATAGGCCCCACCCCCTAGGGGGCCATAAGAGGAGGGCTGCTGCGATTGGTCTCATCCAAGATCGTGAAGCGGGGGGGCCCACCCGCGAGGGAGGGAGTGGTTATTCCCTACAATTCATTAGCTAACCTTCACAGGTCGCATTCACTCTTCCCTACCGGCTTAAATCTCTCCGATTTCAATCAACCTTTCCGGCGAATATTATGAAAACTCCGGGTTGAAAGAAAGTAAGCGGGTGGGAGGGTAGCATCTTGGCGTTGTTGGAACGGAGAGGAAGTAGGGAATAACTGCAATGGCATAGCGACAGAGAGGAAGTATGAATGGCTTGATCTTACCAACATCTTATATACGGAACATGAATACGTTCGAATGGGCATGAATTCTCGAAGGAGCATGAATTCGGTTTTAACTGAGCTCGACCGCCCCAACGAATAGCTATACTATATTCTTGGGGTTCAAATGCAGGGTGGGAGCCCCTACGCGGTTCCGCCTCCCACCCACCCCTGCACTCAACCGCTTTGCCATATACGGATAGGCGACCGACTACAGGACCCCCCCCCCTCCCCTATATATATGGTCGAGAAGGATGTTTGCGCGGACCTCTTTATTGTAGCCGGGAGATAGAGGTCCTTGAACCAGCCCCGAGGCCGTTTTAACCCATTTCTATGGCGATACGAGGTGAACCAGCCAAGAACCAGCTGGCACTTAATGAGGAACCAGCTGTCCCGAATTCGGGCGAGGTGAACCAGCTTTACTGAAAGGCGGTTCGGGCAACTATATCCTCCCACCCCCCCCCCGAGGTGGCCTATAGATAGTAGGGCCCAGGCTTCTGGGGTGAACCTGCTTCATTTGATTCAGAGGTGGAGCTCAGAGGTGAACCAGCCAACCCAGATAGATCTCCCTCTGTGCCAATCCCCTTCGGCCAAAGGGAGACCAACCTCCATGGAGTGGGTAGCAGTAGGTAGGATCAGTAGGTGGGATCAGTGGGAGTGATAATAACAGTCATACCAACCAGTAGTCGCCCTACGGGGTTCCTTGACCCATATATAGATAGGGGCCCCTGGTGGGATAAGTAAATGCCTCGACCCATAGGGGCGCCCCTGGTGGGATAAGTTGGTTCAATTCGCAGTGAGTAGAGTAGAAGGCATTTAATTCGAACTGCGAGAAGTTTAGGAATAGTATTGTATTCCTAAACTCTGAGCTTGCACTTGAGCTTAGTACCAGACCAGCTTAGTACCAGCCCAGCATCGTACTCGCCATGCCATATATATAGGGTGATAGCGCGTACCAGCATCGTACTCGTACCCGTATCGTTGAGCCCAGCTTAGTACCATACCAGCTTAATCCTCTCCCAATGCACTCTAGTTTAGTTCTCCCAATCCCTTAGTCACTTCATTTTAAGGGTGGGCCCCTATTTTCTATTATTCTGGAGGTTACTCCTCGCACGCTCTACCTGGATAAAGAACTGGACTTGGCCAACCAGAGATTCGCTTAAAAGAAGGCGCCGCTGTTCATCGCGGGGGCCTATAGATCTATAGGGGCGATAAATTCTTTCTTTTTTTGAAGCCCTATAGATAGTAGGGGAGCCCCTGAGGGAAAAAGGAGGGGAAAAGGGAGGGGGGGCAAGTGGAGTTGGAGGCCTTCCCCGCCCCTCCTCCCGAAGGAGCCCTCAAAATAGTAGGGGGTTGGAGGAGAAGGAGGAATGTGACGTATATTGATAGATTAGGATAAGGAGGAATGTGACGTATACAATTTGATAGATTAGGGGCTGCATGGAGGGCCTTTAGTTTCTTCTTTCCGGCCGAACAACAGAAATTCTTGACGGATGGCGCCGGGGGAAACACGCCCTACTATCATTAATTGTGGGAACCCCTTTAGAATAGTAGGGGCCTTAGAATAGTAGGGCAACTTTAGCCCCCGTCCCTGGGGTTCTAGCCATTTATCCTCCAGGGGTCGGCGCCCATTAGAATAGTAGGGGCCAGCCGCCTCTTCCTCCCGCCCCCCCCAGGGGCCCCCCCTCATCTAGAAATCCTTATTCGCTTATTCTAGCTTATTCTAGCCCCAGTAAAGCCCCGCCCCTTAGAATAGTAGGGGAATTCTCTAGCCCCCTACTATCTAAAGGGCTAGCAGGCGTCATTAATCTACTGCTCGCCCTACAATTCTATGGTTCTAGCAAGTTAATTAATAATACTCTAGCAAGCTGCTCCCCTACAATTCCATGGCGGGAGGGCCCCTTACTCTAGCAGGTTAATTAATTGACCGGGGCGTCATTAATTAACTGATTAATTAACTGCTCGAATTAAGAAGCTATAGTTGGAGTCGTTAGTGGGATTAGATTCTATACGTGATATGACTTTACTCGCAGCTTGGGTCCCGATGAACCGGGGAACTCTAATTGCCCCTACAATTCTATGTGGTATAGTTCACCCGGCATACCCGCTTTATATTCCTATGAACACCCGGAACAATTAATCTCACCCAGGGGCTTGATAGGAGGGCCCCTACAACTCATCTACCTCCCCCCTACTATGTCGCCCTTTTTCATATTATTCTAGCCCCCGCCCAATAATCTACAATTCTTATTGGGGGGGGGGGGTGGGGGGGGGCGAAGGGCCCCCCCTATCCCCCCCAAGCTATAGTTCTATGGTTCTATGGGGCGTCATTAATTGACTAATTAATTAACCCGGGTTCTCGATATTTGCCAGGGTAGTGCGGGCCCCTCAAATTCTATGGTAGTTCCGCCATCCCTTCTATTCCGGTGCATTGGGAGGGCCCCTACAATTCTATGGCCCTACTATTCAGCTATAATGGCGGAGGTAATTAATATTGTGGGGGGGTTGGGAACAGCCCTACTATTTGAAGGGGTTGGTCGAGGGCGGACTATATAGAGGAGAATGAATGAAGCCTATATATCTTGACTCCGTTCGAGAAAGAAGTAGTTATGACGTGATATGAGTGATTGCCCATATCCAGATATATGGGGGGGGCCACTCACATCAAGAATTCGATCGACCCCTCGGCCCCATCTATATCCATGGGGCTTGATAGGGGGGCACCTACCTATATAGTATAGAGATAGAGCGAGAAATGCCTTCGACCTCCCTATACCTAATCTTGAGAGGAACGGGAGAGAAAAGATGAATAGCTGATGCTCTTCTTCTCTTCTCCCCGGCCCAGCGTCCTATGGGAAACCAGCGAATATCTCTCTCACCACACCAACCAGTCGAGTCGATGCGTTCCACCCATCTCCCAGAGGGGCCATCTCCCACTCCATAAATGAATGATACTCTCTCCCATACCCAACGATCCTTCTCTCCACCATTTGAGATATAGGGTGCCCATGCTGCATGCCGGGGGGCCAACTGTCTATAATATAGTAAGTAGAGCCTTGTCAGGCCTTTATTCTCTCCAATATTGTAGTAAGGCCTTTATTCTCTCCAACTGTGTTAGAGAGGGGCCTTGCCCTTCTATTCTCTAGTTGGATTCGAACCCCAACCCCATGCCGACCGATTATGATAGTAATTCCCCCCCACCCGCCCATTAGAATAGTAGGGCTGATGGGCCCTCTCTCCTATCCTCAACCCCATGCTATGATAGTAATTCCCCCCCACCCGCCCATTAGAATAGTAGGGCTGATAGAGGTGGGAATAGTGCGGTGCCCGGGTGGGAGGAGGATGGGGCATGTTACGTCTAGATTCGCCCCAAATTCTTAGATTATGAGACTTGGACAGGAACTAAATCATAGACGTAACATGCCCCACTACTATCTATAGGTAGCTAGCCCTACGCCCCACCCGATGGAGGCATCCCGGGGTGGGTGGGAGGAGATAGTTGGGCTACCTCTCCCTCCACACCCGGATGATAGTGGGAGGGGGAGTGTTTGAGCAACAGAGAGCTCTATATCTGCAAGATCAGAGAACCCACCGAGCCGGAGTAGATGCAGGTCCAATGACTAGTAAGTGGTGGAAAAAACGAAATTCTGTGGCAGAAGTATTAACGACTTCATTAGAGCTCAACCCCTTTCTTTCATAATTACCCATCCTTTTTTTGAAGAGTAATGGTGATCGATCTCAGCCCGAGAAGTAAATCCGCTTATCGAGATGTGGGTAGGGCCCGCAACAGAAGGATCCGAGGGATGCAGTTGACGTTCGGTTAGACAGATTTAGTCAATAGCGCCTAATTGATTGATTGCGAAACTACTTATCTCCGTCCGCCCGCAGCTTGATCCATTGCACTTATACCATCCATTTCCCATCTATCCGAGAAAGCATTTCTTACCATTCATTGAATCGAGAAAGGCATTTAGTTAGCTGGGGCGGATCCTAGAGCAGCAGGTCCATTCTGGAGAGAATCATAACTATCGGGCAAGCTTGAGATAGAGAGGGTTTCTCCACTTCCACTATAGCCATTCATAGGAGCTCCTTTTCCGCCATCTCTCCGCTTCTCTCTCCCTCTAATTCTTACTGTACTTTTTGAACTGGCAAAGCCTTCGGTTCCTTCTCTTCCTCGGGGCCCCAAGGGAAAAAAAGAAGAGGTCGGAAGGGCCAACATGATGCCTAGCTAGGAGCAGGGGGGAATCAACTAATGGTGTACCAGTTATCCCAGTCGGTGGTTTAGTGTGCGGGGGCGCGGGCACGCCGTCCATCCCTCTCGATCCCATTTCTGGGCGGATAGGTAGGATAATCCTTAGCCTACCCTCCGATAAAGGGAGAACTTGGCTGAATCCTCACTACAATGACATATATATATAAGTGGGTTGGTTCATTCTCGGGGTAAGAGAAAGATCTGCATGCATACGCACTTTTGCTTTAGAATCGTGGAATAGGCAGAATACTGGTCGGGGTTATAGTATCGCCCAAGTAGCGGAGGACAGGTTATGCATCGATAGGTGCTTTCAGCCCGCTGCTCGATCAATTGATTGCTAGTTAGGGTATGAGGCTTTCCCATTGTTGCCCCGGTTGGGACCATAGATAGCCATTCTACTGGTCGCAGGTGCTGCCGGGCCGATGGGGGAGAAAGAAATTGTCTCTCCTCTCTCTCGCACTTTTTCGGGCTATAGTGCCGGGTGGATAGTTGGTATGTTGCAAGCTCATGTCGATTCTCGGCATCGTGTGTGGGGATGGGTGGGGGGGTATAGTCGCATCTCCCCGAATTGATTCAGCTTGCCGGGCTCGGGTGAGTCGAGCAGCAACTATAGTTGCCATAAATAGTTTCTATATGGGCATCGTTGCGCTACTCCACCACTCTCGTGTGTACGTACGTATATCCAGAATTCCCTCTCCAACGAGATTATCTATATCTATCGGGCGGAGGGGACTAGTCCCACTGGAGGGGAAGGTCCAATTATCTATATAGATACAGAGGGTTTTTCCGTATGCCCGCTTCTCGGAGCACCCTGACATTGAATGATGTGGGGCAGGCTTCGATACGAGAAGTCAATAGGGGGATTTGCCCTGGGATCTCCTACACTCCCATATAGACTTCTGCTTTTGAGAGAGAGAATGGGGAAGGCTCGAACTGACTTGTCAATCCCGCTTTCGACCACTTGCTTGACTGATGTTTAGGTAAGCTGTGCCGGAAAAAGAATATAGGTAGGTGAGTTGGGTGACCCTCCCATCTATATACGTCTCTAGTGATGAACCCTTCCGGAACGCCCTACTCATAAGAATTGGATGGCGGGACTCGAGGGTTTACTCATTTCGCGGGCAACCATTAAAAGCAAGTTCGAAACTAACTGAAAACGCTAGATGGAGAACGAAAGGTTCCAGCAAGCACTCCTGTTTTAGCATTAGTCGGCTCAAGAGCATAGGTTCGTTTTCCAGTAATTACGGAGATCTCTCGCCTTTTCAACCCGGTGGGTGGAATACCCTATGATCTTAATGAGGTGCGGGGCCCAACCGATCGAAACACTTGTTTAATCGATGAATGGCTGTTCTTTCTCCCTATACCGATTCTTGTTTGACCGATCTGAGAGGTCTTGTTTCAATAAATGCGGCTACAGCTCTCACAATTATCTCTTATTGCCGAAGCCCCATTCTCGTTCTCTCAATTCCCGCAGTTCCGGTAGGTCTTTCAGCATTTCATGAAGCAGCTTAAACCTTGGCAATGAAACATTAGTAAGGGGAGGCAGCATTTCTTTCTGTGTGGGGATGGGTGGGGGGGTAAAAGCTCTTTCCAACTTGTGTGTGGGGATGGCCCTTTAGAATAGTAGGGCCTTAGAATGGTAGGGGCCCTCCCACCCATAGTTCTCAACCGATTCGGTCAAGAAGAACAAATGTTGAGCCTTCTCCCTATCCCCTCTCTATCTTGAGCGAGTGCACACTATTATCCACGTATTAACAAGTTTCGATCGCTCTTTCTCTATTCAAGGTGAGAAAGCATTTCTCGTCATTAAGCTGATCACCTCTCAATCGGTAGTAAAGTGAAGCTCCCGCTCCCAGCATACATACAGGCGGTTCTGGTTCATATAGTGAATTGATCAGACATACAGGTTGCTGCCAGCTCGTCCCATGGATGGAAAAGGCAGACGGGAGCGTCTAGATATACACTTTTAAGAAGAAGGTAGATGCAGGGGTGGGTGGGAGGCCTTTAACCCCCCACCCATTCCCACACACGGGCCCCTCTTTTCTATTATTGAAGCATTGCGATCCCCTATCTCTATATTGCGGGGAAGAATCGCTGTTTACTCCGAAGAATGGTGTTTCTCGCTCGTCATACCCATTCCCTCCACACCCCTCAAGTGGATGCTTGTTGTCCCCGACCCCGGCCCGGGGAGATTCACTAGCAAAAAGCTGAGTCGACTCTCTAATCGAAGTGTTCCCCATTCCTCCATCCCGGTTCCATGCCTCGCTTGGTCCGGGCCCCTTACCGATACGAAATCTGAATTCATCGAGGCCATCCCAATCCTCTTCATCACATCTGTTCAACCATGCGTTTCTCCCGTCCGCTCCCAGTGGCTCCTGTCCACTACCTGTCACGATTCGCCACAAGCCCGCGCAGCTCCCCTCTTTAGTGATTCCGTTTGGGGAGCCAGTATTCCGGAACGGCAATTGAAAAAAAAAGCCTCTGCACCGCGACAGCCTCTCCCCTCTATTGTGTGGCAGCCGCTACCCGATAGGGACGAACAACTCCTCGTCTCGAGATAGAAACGCCAACTAAAGTTCCCACACGAGACGAGAATCGAATCGCTCGGGCCCTATGATTCCCTCCCACCCGAGCTACGGGTCGGGATTGGCTACACTAACCTACTGTATCACCTTCAGCAGGGGCAGGCTATCTACTTACTGGGGTAGCAGGTACCATACCATATAATCGCTCCAGCCCCCCTCTAGTTCGGAGTGATAGCCAAATAGCAGTAAGGCGCTGGGGCGCCCTTTCTCTTTCATAGTTATTTGTTCGTAGCGAGCCATTGAGTACGAGAGCCAATTCATCTTCCCATCTAGATCCTCCCAGGCATTCGTAGGAGCTCCTCCATCCATCTATCAACCCCGGATCCATCGGTTAGAATAAGGGGCGCCGGAACATTTCGAATAGACTTTTGTTCCGCATACCCCGGCCCGCCTCCCCCCCCCCCGCCCTCTGTAGAATTGTGGGAGGGATTCGACCCTTCGGCAATGCTTGAGGCCCGGAATAAGAAGTTCGGATCACTCCCCGCCCGGAGGCCCTCCCTACCCAATTGATTGAAGGCGGTAAGGTCCTCATCCCCAACTCCAACTCCCGATTAAGGAGATGATTGAATGAGCCATCGGGTTGGGTGGGATGGTATAGTTGGGTATAAATGTACTGATCCGCCCCTGCTCCTTCATTGTCGGGATAGGCGGGATCAGCTGAGCGATTGAAGCATCTCATTCCCAACCGACTAAGAGAAGGAAGGCCGGGGGTCGAGTGGATTTTCTATCCTCCGCAACCCAAATAATAGAAAAGAGGGGGCCGGGATTGGAGGGGTGGTACGACATCAGTTAGTCGATCATTCGGTTACTCGCTCCAATACGCCTAGAATTCCCCCCCACCCGGCCAACTCCCTTTACTGCTGCTGGGATGGAGAATGAACCAATCTTCCACAATGTGCCATAGAGGGCTGGGGCTCCGCTGACAAGGATCAGTGGTTGGAACCTTTATCGGGGCCCTCTCCAACTCCAACTCCAACTAGATAGAGGGGGAGGGGGGGTCGAGATCTGTATGGGAGGATCTGGGAGTTCGGGATTAAGTTACAAATCTACCAGCGGCGAGAAAGGCAGAGACCTATAACACAGAAGCAAGGGTAGCACCACCAGCAACTGAGAACCTAGAATCCTAGTCTAAGTAGGATGGAACGCCCCTATCTGAATCAGGTAGACCTTTATCCAAGATAGTCAAAACCTTATATGGGCTGAGGCTAGG
The DNA here is from genome assembly GCF_030272615.1 of Cryptomeria japonica. Classification (NCBI taxonomy): domain Eukaryota; kingdom Viridiplantae; phylum Streptophyta; class Pinopsida; order Cupressales; family Cupressaceae; genus Cryptomeria; species Cryptomeria japonica. The sequence continues at coordinate 40,663 of NW_026729602.1, read as the reverse complement.
TAACCATCCCTTGAGTAGTAAATGACCCGTACTCTACCCTTCGCCGGTCAAACTTATGCTTTTCCCGTTGCCCAATGGATAGTGCCGGGGCCTATGCTTTAGCTCCTGTCTTTCCTTCTATCTTTTCCCCCTGTGCTGGGTGATCAACCGTCTTTATAGCTACCTATGCTTCTGCTTCTACTGGTGCTGCTTACCTTTCCACTGGTGGATATGCTGCTGGTGCTGGCGGTGTAGGTAGTGGTGGATATGGGTTTGGATCTAGATCTCGATCTGCTCCGGGTGGTGCTTTAATGACAGGTGCTGGTGGTGCAAGGAATGATGAAATACCAAACCCAGGCGCTGGTGCAAAGCCCAGTGGTGCAGGTGGCGGTTCTGATGGTGGTGCCAGTGGATAAGCTGGATCGACTGCTTAAACTACTTTGACTGGTACTTAGACCGGATCAGCTTCTAGCTCTACTTCTGTCAGGTCTGGATCTCGGTAAACAAGGTAAACTACTGAGTCAACTACAGAATCAACAGCGTAATCGACAGCCCCATAGAATTGTAGGGGGCAACTGGATAAAAGTCTGAATAAACTGCTTAAACGACAGGAACAACTGCTTCATCTGGACCTGCTACCTTTGCTTCTGTTACCCTTGCATCTGCGCATGATGTCTCCATATATTATGCTACCCTTGCTCTCTATGCTAGTGGTGCTGGATAAACCGCTACTATATCTACTGCTGCTGGATTGACTCGGTCAACATCTAGCTATGGATCTGGAACTGGATCCGGAAATGGAACCGGACGAAGGGAAGCTAGAACTGGATCACTAAAAGCATAAACTGCTGGACCAACTGCATAATTTGAAGAGTCAAAATCATAAACAACAGAACCAACAACTGCTGAGTCACCAACTGTAGAATTGACTGCTTAATTTGGTCCTAGCTATGCTCCTTCCCCTGCTACTGATGCTTCCACTCGGTCAAATGCATCCGCTGAATAAACTGAGAAACCACTGCCCATAAAATGTCGAAGGGGCTGCTGGATCTACTGCTGGTGGGTAGGGATGTGCAAATTATCGGAAAAAGCTATGAAAGCCACCCACGCATATTCTTATAGGGTTGCCCCACTATCACTTAACGCATTAACCCACATAAGGGAGCTTCGTATCTATGGTACCAAAAATGATAAGATGGGGGCACAATCATCTGAATTCCAAGCTGACGGACGCTTGAACTTAATGAGATCCACTGGTCTGCCCAAAGCTCTTACTCCACGCGGTATTAAGGCCTAGGATATAAGCCAACTCAGCTAAATGATGAGATGGACCTATGCTTGTGATTAGCAAACCAATAAGTAGTGATAAATGCTCGAAGTAATAAAAATGATAAACTCTAGAATAGAAGGAGCCCTACCCATCTTTTCGTACGATTGTGGCATGTCTTTCGTACCGGTTCCAGCCAAGAGAAAATGCCCTACTATCTAAAGGGGGGGGCGGTTACCCAAAATGTCTGGGTTGTCCAGCCGAATGAATGGCCAGCCTACAGGAAAGAATGCCTCCACCGGCTAACTCTTATCGAGAAGGTTCGGCCGGACCGTCCCTTCCTTGTTCGGCTATCTGGGGTTCGGCCTTCCTTGTTCGGCCGGACCCCAGCTCTTCATCCGAGCACTAGCATATCTAAGTGGTGGGCCGGTTCGGTGGGCTGTCCAACTAGAAACGTCGAAGTTGCCGCCCTCCTTCCCTCCTTACCCCTGCGCCCCGCCCTTGAGTCCCGGGGGTGACTACCTGTAATCACCGGGGGTGGGGGAGGAATAATCCATTATAGGGGTGGGGATAAAAGGGTGGGGATAAAATAGAGCCCTACCCTCCTATAGCTACCCTACCTCACCTCCTACCTAATTTGAAAAGCAGTTTTCACTAACGGGGGTGACTAGTGGGGGGGGGGACCAGAATTCCCAACGTCTCGCCCCACCTTAGAATAGTAGGGGCCCATAGAATAGTAGGGGCTTACCACCGCTTCATCAGAATTAATGGCTTAGGATTAATGCCACTTGCTAGAGTAAGGGAAAGCAGGCGTACATTAATTCAGTGCATTCATAGGAAGAGAAATGGCGGTTACGGGGTGAGTAAGATAGCCAGCACGCCAGCCCTCCATATATTGTTGTTAGCCAGCTTAGATGAATACCAGCTTTATTCGGAGCTGACGATCGACTCGTTCTTCATATCTCACCCCGGGGGAATGGGCTTAGTAGGGCTCGAACCTACAATATCACCGTTATGAGCGGTACGTTTCAACCGATTAAACTATAAGCCCCATTCTCTCGATTCAACTAGAAGCCCCATGCACCTACCATTCTCCCCCACCCCCCCTACAATTCTTTATGGCCCTACAATTCTATGGGGGCCTGCTAGAGTAAGCTACAATACAATCACCCCGGCCCGAACCACAGCCACTTTTATCTCTGGGCATTGGGATGGGAGCAATTGAACCCCCACAATAACGTCAGGCATCGGGGGTGGGAGGCCCCTACAATAATTCGGCTGGGATTGGTAGCGATGATTTCTCTTCTCGATTCTATACGTAACATGCCCGGCTGCAACCTCCCAATCTCCCGGTTCTAATCTACCTCTTTCTTAATAACGGGGGGGCCGGCTGTTGTTATTGGGCGGGCTATTCTACCCCTACTATTCGCCAGCAGATTCTATACTACACATGCGGGATGTTGCCCCTACTATTCTATGGGAGGGTGGGGGGAGATCGATCGAATTCTTCCTTTATCCTAGACTTGATCATCGATCTCGAACGGGGAACCCTATAGTTCCCACCCACCCGGATAGCCGTAGGGGACCACCCACAACAACTTAGGCATCTACCTCCACCCCATTAGAATAGTAGGGCTCAAACCGGAACCCGGCCCTGGCGTCTCCTCCTCCCACCCACCCGAATAGAGTTGGGTGGGAGGGACTCTAGTGGCGGGGGCTCGTGTGTGGGGTTGGGTGGGGGGCTGATTCTATACGTAACATGCCTATAATGTTGTGCCCCTACAATTCTATGGTAGCGTGAGGGTAGATGCCATTTGTGGGAGGCGGGAGGGTTGGGAATTCTAGTAGTCGGTAGAAACGTTGTTGGGTGGGTGGCCCTCTATTCTATTGTTACATTGCCCTACTATTTTCAAGGGGGCATGTTACGTATAGAATCTAAGTACCGGCAACTATAGTCCCACCCTTCTCGCCGGAACTCTAGTTTCCCGGAACTCTTGCTTCCCCCCTACTATCTAAAGGGCTGGCAGGTTGATTAATGGCAGTGGGAGTTTCCGCTATAGGGTCTAGTCATAGATTCCAGAGTCTATACGTCACATGCAACTAAAGTTCGAAAGCATTGTTTCTCCATTTCTGTCCGATAGTTTCATGTCCAATTTTGAGCAATTGATTCGACATCTTTTTCGTCTAGAATAGTAGGGCCTTTCTATTGGCCTATGTTTCAAGAAACGCGAAGGGAAGGTAGGGAGGGGCAGATTCTATACGTAACATGCTATAGTTCCCTCCCACCCGCCGGCAAGAAACAATAGGCCGGTTGCCGGATCAGGAGCTGGCTGATTGAACCGATAGAAACTTTGGTTGGATCGATCCCCGGGTACTAAAATGAAACGGGCCCCTCAAATTCTATAGGCTGCATCCCTACTATTCTATGGGGGGTCGCTTCACCAGTCTACGGAGCCAGACTTTTGATCAACCCCCCCCTTCAGATTATTGTAGGGTTCCGCTCGGGGAATTGATATGGGTCGCTGAACCAGTCATATTCGCGATCAAAATTCTCAATGGAGAGATGCAAAGCTAAAGCCCTATAGTTCCCACCCACCCGGGTCGGTTTGCCAGTCATATGACCCAGACTTTTGAGAAATGGAGAGATGGTTTATTAGGGAAATATCGTTTGGTCGCTGAACCAGTCATATGTAGCGATCAAAATGAATAATAGTAGGCCCCAGGTTGATTAATGAAACTATTGCTTCCCACCCTGCATTTCTAGTCGATTCCAGAGTCTATACGTCACATGCGTCACTCTAGCAGGCTGCTCGCATGGCAGGCGATAAAAAATCGTAGGGGTGGGTGGAATAATAGAATAGTAGGGCAAATAGTAGGGCTAAAAAGGGCATGTTACGTATAGAATCGAGTGCGGCAGGGGGTGGGAGGAGAGATTCTAGTGGAGGTAGATGAATTGTAGGTTCAGTCGGTTCAATGCCTACTGTATCGGAATGCATCGGATGGATGCCCGGGCATTGGGAGGGAAGGACGCTTCCAAAGGCGAAAGGCCATGGGGAGATACCGTCCGTGATCCATGGATCTCCGATCGGGAAACCGTGTCCCACTCCCTACCTCTATAGTGGGGGGTGGGGGCGAAGCGACTTAGCGAACTGAAACATCTAAGTAGCTAGAGGAAAGGAAATCAACCGAGACCCCGTTAGTAGCGGCGAGCGAAAGCGGATTGGGCAAATATCCATCAGCGGAGCCCTGCCCCCCAACAATCAATAGGGCGCCATACCTTTGGTTCATAGGGAATAGATGGCCCTGCAGGGTGGGGGGGAATTATAGCTATAGAATCCGGGAGCTAAACTATAGCCCCCCTATCAAGGCTAATAGGCAGAGGTAGGGGCGTTGTTAGGGGCTCTTCTTCTCTGTGCAATTCATTCACCTGCAGGGTGGATGATGGAAGAACCGGGGGGAACTGTGAAAAGGTTGGAAGATCTGGCCAAAGAAGGTGATAGCCCTGTAGATTGGTTCCCCACCCCCGGGGTGGGTGGGAGGAGGAGAGGGGATAGTTTGGATAGGGCGCCCCGGGCCCCCGGGGGCCCTACCGCCCCTACTATCTAGCCGGGTTCGATTCTTCCCAGTCAAGTAAAACGCGGAGTGTTTGAATCAGGGGGACCACCCTCTAAGCCCAAGTATTCCTCAATGACCGATAGCGTACAAGTACCGTGAGGGAAAGGTGAAAAGAACCCTCGGAAAGGGAGTGCAACAGACCTGGAATCCGATGCGCGTAAACAATCAGTCGGTCGCGGCGTAGCATCACGGCACTATCAAGGCTAATTATAGTCAGTCCCAACGGCAATAAAGTTGGGGGCCCCCCCCACCCTGCAGCGCTATAGAGGATAGGGCCGAGGATAGGGCCCATAGGGGTAGGGGCCCGTGGAAAGGGTCCCCCCCGGGTCCCCGGTGGGCGGGTGGGCGGGCGGGGGGTCAGTGTAGCGCTGAACGGCGTACCTTTTGCATAATGGGTCAGCGAGTAAATGGGAACAGCGGCTTAAGCCATTAGGTGTAGGCTTGATTAACAAAGAAAAGAAAGGGCCCCGCAACTAGAAACTAGCCTCCCATAGGGGCCCTCCCCCCTTGATTAATTAGTCAATTAATTCGGCCATTGTAGGGCTTGATTGAAGCTTGCAATCTCAAATAGTTCTCCCTACCCCCATTGCCCTACCCCCTTGAAATAGTAGGGCAATGGGGGTAGGGCAATGGGCGAGCTAGAATAACAATCGAACTAAGATGTCGAATTAATCAGTGCCCGTTTCTATAGTTTTCTAAGGCCATAGAATTTTAGGGCCTATTGCCATAGTAGGGAGCTTGCTAGAATAATATGAAAAAGGGGCGGGGGCTAGCCCTCCAATTAATCAGTCAATTAATTCGG